>NW_011888880.1:5367504-5375079 GCF_000151845.1 Pteropus vampyrus | reverse complement strand
ATTTCCAATAAGAATGAAATTTTGGTGAATTTACCTAGAAATAATGAAAGCTGTTAATAGTTCTTGAGGGTCTGGAAACTCAAAAACCCTGAGAGAGGGGACAACATTGAATTTCAGGGACTGAGTAGAGTTTAGTTTCGTGATGAAAAAGAAAAAATCCTTTACGCCTCGGGCCCCCATTATCATATGTCTGTGGCCATCACCTGCTAATATTTCTTCACAGAATAAATTCTTTATAAATTTATTCAAGCCAGAGCATCATTAGTTGTACCTAAATGTTCAGATATGAATTAACCGCCCATCTTTATCTGGGTTCATTTTAGACTCTTAGTTCCTGCCCCTCCCCCGTCACGTGACAAATGTCTGTTAATAGTTTGTTTAGCACCACACAGAATTACTTGGAGGACACAGAAATTACTTATTCACCCACCATCTGTGACCTTTACCGATTGGGGAAGAAAAATTACCAAACCAAGAAAGGCTAAAAAATTGCAATAGACAAAATAAATGTATTTCTATTGCTCTAGGTCTAAACTGGATTTCATTCCTGAATAATAGACGGGTGGAATTTTCGAGGTCTCTAATTAGCCTGTTCATGATAATATATGTAGAGTGTAAAAAAGACCCACTGGAGAAAAAAATGTGCCATATTAGTTGTCACAAGGCTGATGCAAGTATGTAGGGAATAATGTCTTATAATGTTCAGGAAGACAGTGGACTCATCTTCGGGGTAATAATAGCCAACACCTACTGAGTGTTAGCCCTGTGAGAGAGTACCACGAATTCACCACTTTACAAATGGGGAAATGGAGGCTGAGAGAGGAAGAAACATTCACACAGAGAACTAGAGATCAGATACGCAGAATAAAAGTGCTTCATAGGTGCCCATAGCTACTAAACTGCTATGTCACATCACCAGCTATGGTTCTATTGATGACCTGGGATTTCTCTTCACCCTTTAGCCATGGTCCAGGTCTCTCAAAATGGAGCAAACTCAATATGGAACAGCTGCCCCCTCCAGAGGGATGCTCCCAGCTGTGGCAGAGTCCTTTGAGAAAAACGCAGTGGCAGTGACAGATTTTCCTCTAAGGAATTCTGTGCTGCGGTGACTAGGTCTGAGTAATTTATCCTAATGGGCATGTGCCCTGTTGTTTTAGGGGTGTTTTAGTTCATGTTAATTAAGTCAGAACAATGGTCTTTTGAAACGATTGGATCTCATCTTGTAATTAGGCAGCCTTTCTTTGACTGCTAGCTTAAAATGTATTTCTTACTGTTTATGGGTTTAAATGTTATTTTAAAATCAAATGGTAAAGCAAGACCCCAGGAACTGGTGTGATGCCAGTTTTTTCCACTAGTTGAATAATTCAAATGAACCACTGTGTGCTTTGAACCAGAATAGTAGCAAAGGAAGGTAACTATTTTCCCTTATTCTAACAATCGCTGCCCAATGCGTGATGGGGACTAATACCTTACATGGATCCTGCGTGCCCACTGGAAAACTGGAAGACCCTGGACCTGTTTCCACAAAGTCTTGGTCATATTTATCAGGTGACATACATCAATTTTTGGTTTGGAAAATGCAATCAGTTCGTAACATCTTTTCTTTGGTAATTACCTTAAGCTCTCTTATGTTTATTTAAAATATGTATCTCGGCTATTTCTAAAGATAACTCGGATCAGCTTATAACAATAATAAAAAAGGCTGAGACAAAGTACAAGACAAACCACCACATAGAGGAGAATGGGATTAAAACTCTGGTTTAATGTAATTATGCGGGCTGAACATTGTTGGAACGTAACAAATAAAATATAGATTTTGGAGTTGGACAAACTGTCTTTGTCCACCATGTCCTCATGGTCCGATGTTGGGGAAGTGTTTCATGTCCGAGGTTTAACGTCTTCACCCACACAGTAGCTATAGTGTAGGGCATTGTGAGAATGAAGTAAAATGTAGCAACTTGTGTTCTGGATGATACTTAATCCATTTTCTTTCTCTTAACCTGTCAGTCAAGACAAAATTAAGACAATTATGCAAATTTTATATTGACAAATATGATTGCTTTCAGTTGTTCTCACAAGTGTGGTTCCTGGACCAGCAGCATCAACACCACCTGGGGACTGTTAGGCAAATTCTCTAGCCCTACTGGATATCTACTAAATCAGGAACTCTGGGGACGTGGCCCAGCAATTCGTATTAAGGTTTTCGAACCATTGCTTCATTCGATATAGTCTTCCAGTACCTGCAGCATACACAGCAGGAGGTGAAACTGAGTAGCTAGGTGACTTGGCAAAATTACAAAGCTGTTCATTAGCAGAAACGATTAGAATAAATTGCTGGCAGAATAGTGCTCTTCTTGGGACTCATGGATGCCAATAGAACACAGTCCTATTTTTCTGTTGGAAATATGGAACTTCGTGCAGCCTGGTTGATGGAATTTAGAGACCTTCTCCTAAGTGAGTTTCTCTTACATTTCTTTTCCCTACCTAAGTCTATCTGATGATAAATATCATCGGTTTATTCATTAGAGTAAAAAAAAAAAAAAAGCATAAAAAGGGACATCTGAGCCCTGCAAAAATAACTAGGCTCAAAGTAAAGTGGCATCTATGGTATTGATAAAGCTGTTCTAGTTCTCAAGGGAACTGGGCAATTCCAGTGAACAAAGCTGTCAAAAGAGACACTTGGACCTCTATGGGGCCTGCAGTAGGCTCGGCATCGTGGCCATAGAGGCATTGTTCCCACAGTGCAGGGCAGATTGGGGCTGCAATGAACTGCCATTCGCAGTATGATAGATAAAATCTCAAATACGGTCCTAGACTGTCTATTGCTGGGTCTGAAATACTGCATGACAGGTTGCACAGTATTTCATTCACAGTTGTTTTAAGTGCTTTCAGGATGCCTTGTGACTTCCTTAGGGGCAGTAATAGCACCGAAATGTTATTTGATGGACCCTATCCGAATTTCAGGAGAATGAATTTATACATTGGATTCCTTCAATAGAAACATTTAACTAGAATATCGGATCACAGCAAGTTTTTTGTTGATTGACATTGCAAAATAGAATAAGCAAAATTATTTGGAAAGAAAAATTGTGTTGAAATAAAATACCCTTCATTGATAATCTCTTCATAGAGTACAGGAATCTCATAGAAAACAAGTTTTTTTTTTACCTTATTTTAAGAGGTAATATATTCAGCTTCCATTTATTACTGCAAAGAATTTTAACTGCTTTGTTGGCTTAAAATAACTAATAAATTATGGTTTTTTTGAAGTGAGATATTTAGCCGTAATTATAGCTAAGATAGAGAATATTTAGGGAGAAGACCGTGGTCTTATTTTTGCATATGACCTCAGGATAAAATATTCCTTCGCTGTCATTCATTTTCATCATATATTATCTCAGGATTTTTGTAATCACATGAAAAAGTGGGATAAATTGTGTGTGTTTAACATAATGTAAATTCCATCTATAGGTCTGCGAAATTCATTCTGGGATTAGTACTTTGTGTCAAAAGCAGTTCGCTCTCAAGAAAATACATCAAAGAGGTTGAAATTCCATTCCTGATTTTTTTATAAACTGTTTAAACATGCTATGTTCTTCCTTTTGTTTCCATGATGCTAATAAAAATATTAGGTAAGATTTTAGGGCCATACATGTGATTTTCCCCCATTCTTAACCAATTAGATGCAGCGAGACAACTGAGAGGCCAAACAGTCCACAACTCACTGTGAGCTTGTTTCCGACAACAGGATTTTTCCTTTCTTCCTCTAGAAAGGCTTTCTCAGCCTCTGACTGTCGCGAGACTGTGGGTACCTGAACCGGGGACGGTGAATGGCAAATTCCACTCTCCCGTTACCTGACTTAAAGGTGCCGGAGGCAAATTCTCTAAAATTTGTTTTGAAACTCTTCCGCTTCCACGAAGAATGAGCAGGATGTCACACAAGGTGGTGGGGCTCGTTCCAGGTCCTCTCTTAGAGGGAGGGGCTATCTCTGTTTCCCAGTTCTCGAATACCAAATGCCTTCGGGCATGCGAGCCCCCACGGCGGGACTCGCCCAGTCGCAGGAGGGCAGGAGGGCCTGAGGTCTTCGGGGTGACTCGGAGCCTAGGGCTGAGCACTCAAGGACGGGCGTGGGAATTCCCCTATCCCAAGTCGAAGGGTTTCCTAAAGTCAGAATGGCTTTCCCCCGCTATATCTAGTCTTTGTTCCTCTCCGATCCCAGCACTAATGGCACTGCGAGGGCCACACACTCCTTCACTCCCCAGAGAGCTTCGCTTTCAGTGTTTACCCCACACCCCCTCTCTAAGTGGCTACCTGTCAGTTTCCATTTCAGCTCTGCCTTCCTACTTACAGGACTGCTGACCACCGACTGACATATCACCTGTATCGATTCTCTAAGAGCTGACAAGGTGGAGGGGAGACTAGTCTAAGGCAGCCCTGAGCTCTTAGCGGAGTGGGATCATAAACGCCCCCATTAAAGGTTTCATTCAATAGCAATCGTTGCTAAAGTAAATGGACATCAGTCCCCCCGCTCCCCCCCGCCCCCCACAAATACAGAGGCCATTATCAACGGGCAGAGAGCAGTGAACTGCAGTTGTATCAGTTTCCACATTTTCAAATGATTCCTTTAATGAAAAGCTGCGTTCTTTTCAGGCCATAAAACACCAAGGAAAAGTCTATTCATTTAGCCATTGTACATATTAGCTTATTTATTTATGGCTGATGCTGCCATCAGCATTCCTTGGGTGTAGAGTTAACTCACTTAATGATCGGGTGATAAACTCCTCAAAAGCAGATATATTAAGTCGGCTCTGCGCAGTAAGCACTGCGTGTTCCTATCATGTAGGGAGGTTTGTTTTCCAGTTTAAACGCAAATCCACTCTCTTTATACTCACGGAAAGCATTTTATATTTGCATGCCTATTTGACGCAGAGCTCACAAAGATTTATTTTCAACCACAGTTCTTAGAAAATAAGCATATCGCCATCATTTAATCAAATATCCTCTAGTTATTTAAAGAAGATCTTCACCAAATTGAGTTCTTTTATGGAAAGAATCATCTCCCCCTTCCTGCTCTCTCTTCTTCCTCCCTCCATCCTTCTTTCATGAAATATTTACTGAGCACATAATCTGAATCATCTCAGCAGTCATGTGTCTTGCACAAGCAGAAACTCAGTTGTTGATAGAATCCGTTTTTGTTTTTTGTTTTTTTTTGGTGGGGCGGGGGTGTGGATAGTGCCTGGATGAGACTATTCGTTTGAGGGATCTAGGAAAAGAATCGGGACTTGCATGTTCATGTTTTCTGAAGGTTAAAGTTCAGAACTTGAACCCTGTTTCTATTAGCGCAGTCCTGAAGATATTTTTAAATGTCATTTGTATTCACGCGTTCATGGCTGATATGCGCACGAGTGGGAAATCGAAGTAAAGAAAGTGTATGCAGTGGAATGAATGGGAATGTTCATTGTTACCCCCCTTTGTTGTTGTCGTTCGTTGAGACATAAATATAAACACCTGAGAGGAGCTGCAAAGAAGGGCCCTCAAAGTCATTTCAAAATGATGTTCTGCAGAAACAAATGGGGGCAGAAGGACCGCTGGTCAACCCCACAAGTGTGTGACAGCTGAGAGAGAGAGAGAGAGAGAAAGATAGACAGAGAGAGAGACAGAGAGAGAGAGAGAGAGAGAGAGAGAGAGAGAGAGAGAGAGAGAGAGAGAAAAAGAGAGAGAGAGAGAGAGAGAGACAGAGAGACAGACAGAGAGACAGAGACAGAGACAGACAGAGACAGAGATAGACAGAGACAGAGAGACAGAGAGAGGTCAAATTATTTCCGGTCCCAACTTCCAACCCTGCCCCCAGGGTGCCTTCACCTCCGCCGTGTATCCTAGCGGGCGAGGCTCTGCCTCCCCGACATGCCTCGTCTTCCTGATGTTCCTTGCTGCTCCTGTGTCCCCTGGCACCTTTACAGGCTCCCTTCCTCCTGCACTCGGTCTGTAAACGCTGGGGTCCTGCGCGCCCTTCCCTCTGCGCCCTCTGTCCCTGCCGTCTGCCGCACTGGCTTGGCGGGCATCAACGGCCATCTTTACCCTGACCATGTCTACATTTTGATTTGACTTCCTACTTGGGAATCTCTCTGTGCATCATGGAGGCAACTGATTTTGACGTGTCCAAAGCTAAAGATCTTTCCTAAAGTCCCTTAGGAGTGATGCCACCACCTACTGTCCTAGGAAGCTGCTTGTCACATGTCCCATCCAGTTTGTACGATTCATCCCTATAGCCTAAGGCCCATCAACTTGAGGAGACTGACACATAGTTATGACATTCATTGGCCCCGAACCAGACCATTTCCTTCCCAGCCAGAGGCATCTTTTCAAAACACAAATCTGTTATTGTTCTTTTGCTCAAGGCCTTTTAAAAGCTTCCCATTCATAGTCCAAAAATGTTAACCTTAACCTACAAGGCCTCTAATTTCATCCTGAGACACTCAGCTTGGAATCTGTGCTCCTACCATGCTAGCTTCCTGACAGTTTAAGGAGCCAAACTCGTTTTCGCCCAGGACCTTCGCTGATTGTACCCCCCCTTTCCTGGAACACTCTCCTCCCTTCTGGAGTCTAGCCGTGAGTGCTGACTGCCTGGATTTGGACCTAAGGCTCCACCATCTACCCAGCTGTGTGACCTTTAACTTCTGTAAGCATCAGTTTCCTTATCTGTAGAATGGAGAAATAATAGTACTTACCCGATTGGGCTATGATAAGGGTTTTAAGTAAAATCAGGTGCCTAATCTTATCCTTAATGCAGCGTAGGGCACTTACTGTGTGTTCGATAAATGTTAGATGTTAATTAATATCAATATGTTCTTTGCGTTTCTAATGAGCATAGCGTCCTGTATTTAATAGGTGGCCCAATAAATATTTATTGCATAAATGAATGAACAGTATATGGAAGATGAAATTTGGACTTCTCTTTATTGTCATGGCTATAGAACGAAAACATTCCTTTGGATGAGTGACAGCAGCCACCCAAGGTATACGATAACCTGGAGAGGGGAAGACAAGGACACGAAACAGAGGAACAAGTGGGAAAGCAGGCACATGTGAAGATGAGGAAGGGAAGGTCATCATAATACGCCAGGTGTTAGCAGGCAGAGATGTGAGCCCAGAGATCCACCAAGTGTGGCCTGTGGGAGTGGGGGTGAGGAGTGGGAGGCAAGGTGTGAATGTAATCATTCAGTCAACAACGTGCGTGGTGCCAAGTGCTAGGAAAGACAAGCCCAGTAGGTTCAAGGTAATTAAACGAAATACACTACTAGCCTGTGATGCTGCTGGAAGATCCCATATGGCCACCATCCAGCTGCATCCAGACCTTGTCACTTTCATACACTCCCAATAATTCTCAACCTCACGAGCAATCAAAAGACATGAGCACACTCATTCTGCTAGGTAACAGTATATAGGCCGGCATACCTCTTTGAGAAAGCAAATAAATGCTGTGCTCCAAAAGCCTTAAAAAGGTCTGTCATCTTTCATCTGGTGATTCCAGTTTTAGGAACCATCCTATAGAGTCAGAAATGCAAAGATTCATG
>NW_011888880.1:5359018-5367454 GCF_000151845.1 Pteropus vampyrus | reverse complement strand
CTTATCCTTAATGCAGCGTAGGGCACTTACTGTGTGTTCGATAAATGTTAGATGTTAATTAATATCAATATGTTCTTTGCGTTTCTAATGAGCATAGCGTCCTGTATTTAATAGGTGGCCCAATAAATATTTATTGCATAAATGAATGAACAGTATATGGAAGATGAAATTTGGCCTTCTCTTTATTGTCATGGCTATAGAACGAAAACATTCCTTTGGATGAGTGACAGCAGCCACCCAAGGTATACGATAACCTGGAGAGGGGAAGACAAGGACACGAAACAGAGGAACAAGTGGGAAAGCAGGCACATGTGAAGATGAGGAAGGGAAGGTCATCATAATACGCCAGGTGTTAGCAGGCAGAGATGTGAGCCCAGAGATCCACCAAGTGTGGCCTGTGGGAGTGGGGGTGAGGAGTGGGAGGCAAGGTGTGAATGTAATCATTCAGTCAACAACGTGCGTGGTGCCAAGTGCTAGGAAAGACAAGCCCAGTAGGTTCAAGGTAATTAAACGAAATACACTACTAGCCTGTGATGCTGCTGGAAGATCCCATATGGCCACCATCCAGCTGCATCCAGACCTTGTCACTTTCATACACTCCCAATAATTCTCAACCTCACGAGCAATCAAAAGACATGAGCACACTCATTCTGCTAGGTAACAGTATATAGGCCGGCATACCTCTTTGAGAAAGCAAATAAATGCTGTGCTCCAAAAGCCTTAAAAAGGTCTGTCATCTTTCATCTGGTGATTCCAGTTTTAGGAACCATCCTATAGAGTCAGAAATGCAAAGATTCATGAACAAGGACATTCTTAGCAGCACTGTTTTTGACAGTGAAAACTGATAACAGATATTCAGCAACAGGGCTTAAAACACATTGATAAAATGGAGCACTGACTGGCTATTAAAATTGAGGTTTTTTTAAAGAACGTTTGACATTCTCTCTACAAACCTAAATAAGCTCACAATATATGCTTGATCCTTGAACAAGGCTGGGGGTCGGGGGCTTGGATCCCCTGCACAGTCGAAAATCTGCAAATAACTTTTAACTCTACAGTTGGCCCTTCTCATTAGTGGATTCAACCAACAGAAGCTGGGAAACTCTTCCATCCAGGCTGGGAATCTCTGGCTGAGAATAGGAAAACACTGTTTTCCATCTGGGGCTTGATGAATGCCCGGATGCAAAATCCCGGATAGGAAGGGCCCACTAAAGCCTTGTATAAGTGGACCGTGCAGTTCAAAACCATGTTGTTTAAGGCAGCTGTTCCCACCCAACCTTTTTGGCACCAGGGACCGATGTTCCTACCAGAATCCAGTGCCTGATGATCTGAAGTAGAGCTGAGGCGGTGATGCCAGCCCTGGGTGACGCCAGCGGCTGCAAATACAGATGAAGCTTTGTTTGCTCGCCACTCACCGCCGGCTCTGTGGCCGGGTTCTTAACAGGCCACGGACAGGTACAGGTTCGCGGGCCGGAGGGTTGGGGACCCCTGGTTTAAGGGTCAACAGTAATGCTCAGCCAAAAAGAATCCAAACTCTATATAGCAGGTCTGTTTCTACACAGAACTTATGTATTATGTCTTCATTGAAGATGAGTAGAAACTACAAATTTCCAGGCATTAGTAGCTAAGCAAAGGGAAATTAGATAGATTCCCTCCTAACAGGCCTTGTTTTTATTCTTTCAGGGCTGTCCTTATGCATTGAAGCTATCGTGCCATCCAGGACTGGCCTGTCACTCTGCTGGGCCTCAGTTTCCTTATCTGTCAAACGAGGAGGTTAGACTACTGTTATCGCTAAGGCTTCTAGGAACAAATACGGAAGGTAGGCACGATTTTGGTTAACAGTTGCTGTTGAACTGGGGTGCAAAGCCAATAAGCATTTGAATTGGAAAACCCAAGAAACTGCCAGCAGCCTCCACTGAGGCAATTGAGGGTGGAAGAAGAGAAGCTCGCAGAAGCGGGTGTCTGGTTTGTTGGGGAGACAGATTCTGAGGATTGAGATAACCGCTCACAGGCACTGGCAAGCAGACGCCTCAGGGTCAGCAGATGGCTAGGACACCCTCTCCTGGCTGCGTCCCGGGTTCCACCTGCGCCTGGTTTTCCCGTCTGGAGTGGGAGTCGATCTGGTCTCTGCTGAGTTGCTTGGACCATTTTTCCCTGCCAGCCTCGGAGGCCTGGCGGGGGCCGCCAGAGGAGGCGCAGCCCCTCCCACGCCCAACGATCTCCTTAGGGAGGTTTCTGGGTGAGGGGACGCCAAAGGTCACTGCAGCGGAGGCTTCCGAGGGACTGAGAGGCTGTTTGAAGCCTTTTAGGCCTAAGCAGAGCTCTAAATCGGAGGGCATTTAATTGGCCTTGTAATTTCTGATCGATTCCCGAATTCAACACGCTTTGAAGAAGGGCGCTGGGGCGGGAGGGGGTGGAGACACCACGACCCCGGCCGCGCCCCAACCGGCCTGGGGGTCCTGGAAAGGCCACCCGCCCACCCCCCAGCAGAGGGTGGGAGTCCTCCAGCCTCCTTGGCCCACCCCGGCACACACTGGGCGGGCACCTGGGATGCGCAGGTGGCGGGGCCGCGTGCGACGTGGAGGGGGGAAGCGAGCGACCTTCCCGCTGTCCCCAGCCGCTTCTCTGAACGTGACCGCCCGAGGGAGGTGAGAGAGAGTGGATTTGGAAAGAAGCAAAATCGAGATTTTTTAAGTCACTTTTTTTTTCTTTTATCTTTACGGAAAATTGATGCCCAACATCCAGCCACTTAAAGATAACCATTTCCAGTCGGTCCATCTCCATTATGTCGATGTGTTGTCTCTTTTAAACAGAAACTGTTTCTGTCAACATCTCTTCCCCATACCCACTTACTGTAGAGTGAACACTTTCTGTTGATCAAAAGTATTTTTCCATAAAACGACTTTAAATATGCGCATTCACATCCCCCGCTCCCCCAGAAGCACTGTGATTGAGAATCAGTGGAGTACTCTTGGTCATTTAGGTGGTTTTCAGTATCAGCAATAGCTGTGCTAAATATCCGTGTAGATAAATATTTGCTTAAATCCCGGTTGTTTTTCATTCGAATCATTTTCTAGGTGCGAACTAATGGGGCCAAACATAGGCGAGGAACGGGAAGGCGTCGGGGAGCGCAGGCAGGCTGGCGGCGCAGCGACCGGCAGTGGCAGCGGCTTCAGCAGCGGCTGCTGTTACTATTACTTTCTTGATTGACCCCCTCCGCTTCCTCCCGCTACCCTCGGTAATTATTATTCAGAGCTTTCCTGGATAAAGCGGGCCGATTGATTCTTGGGCTGCCACAGGTTTCCCCGTACTAAGGACTGACCCGGCCAGGTGACTGGGCATCGCGAGTGGGGGGCGGGAGTTCTGGAGGGGATCAGGCGGGGTCCAGATCCAGTTTCTGCAGGCACGTCCCTCCCAGGTGACACCCAGGGCCCGGCCCCGCCCCGTCCCCGTGCATGGGCGTGGCAGGGGGGCTCGTGACAATGGCCGTGATGACAGGTGGCCCTCCTCTGAGCTGCTGGCCATGGGGTGCCGCAGTCTCCCCCTTCCTCCTTTCTCCTTTCCCTCCCTAACCCCACACCTTCCGTCCTCCTCCCCCTCGCCCCCACCCTCGGCAGCTGGAGCCCCCAGGTCCGGGTGAGTGGGAAGCCCTGCGGCCGGGAAGGCTGGCCGCGGGCTGGAGAAGGGGGTGGGAGAGCGAGGAGGCGGCACAGGGGCGCATCTTGCAGAGAGGACCTAGGCTGAGATCCTCCCTC
Source organism: Pteropus vampyrus (assembly GCF_000151845.1). Taxonomy (NCBI): domain Eukaryota; kingdom Metazoa; phylum Chordata; class Mammalia; order Chiroptera; family Pteropodidae; genus Pteropus; species Pteropus vampyrus. Next base: position 5,363,699 of record NW_011888880.1, on the reverse strand, counting down.
CTCCGCCCGCTGCCCCGGGCATCCTGGAGCCGCGGCTCACAGACCGGCCCAGGCCGAGCCCCGCCCGCCCCCGCTCCCGCCCGGACCCTGGAGGCTGGGCCGACCCTGGAGGCTGGGCCGCTCGGCGCTCTCTTTGAACTTTTGGGACCCACCCAGGTTGCAGCTAGAGACCCGCCTTTTGAGGAAAGGGTCTAACTCAGGTTCTCTACCTGCACACTGAAACCGGTGACTGGTTTCTTTGGCGGTCTTTTTCTTTTTGCCGAAAGGGCCGAAAGGGCCGAAAGGACCTCAGAGAGAGAGAGAGAGAGAGAGAGAGAGAGAGAGAGAGAGAGAGAGAGAGAGAGAGAGAGAGAGAAAGCCCAAGCGTCTCGGTGCCGCGAGGCGGGAGCGGGAAAGTGGACAGGCTCCTTGTCTTTCTCTTTAGCTGGTCAAGGAGTGAACGGGCGATGCCCTAAGCGCAAGCTCGATGCACCACTCCTGACATTTTGTGAGGTTTTTCCATTATTCACTTTCCCTACGTCTGATTCCTCTGTATATACTCTTCGCTACTATATAAACTTGAGTGCAAGGGGACTATCTCTTATACTTCTTATGTTGGTTCCTTGATAATGAATACGCATACAATTCATATTTTTATATAATGAATATATATCTTTAATATACGACCTGCCTGCAGGTATACTGCTGTTCGTGAAGAAAGCTAGGCATAAAACAGCGACAGTTGTGTGCATGGCAATAGGCTGCCCCCAGTGCTCAACGCCATCTGAACCACCACTAATGGGGTGAGGAGACATATGGGCAGATAATCCTCTACCTGGATCACTATGTTTCACCAGCTGAATTCCACATCCTTCAAGTCTCAGCTTAATTTTCACTCCTTTTGGAAACTCGTTCTGACCTTTCCCCACAGAATTAGAAAACATAAATCCTTAGAAATGGATAATCTCTCTGATGGTCCTCAGTCACTGGGAGTGAAGGAATGGGAGTCTCAGGAAAGATACCAGAGAGATGTACATGAAATACGCATTCAGTAGTGAGGTAGAATCGACCAGGAGGATGGGGACCAGAGGCAGTCGGAATGCAGGAAAGCTTTACGGAAGGCAGACATGGTGAACAGAATTTTGGAGACGTAGAAAGGCCGCATTTAAAAAAGAGGTGAAGTCTCATCAGGCCATCATGGTTCTAGTAAGATTGACTCGGGATGTGGAAAACCATGAAAAAAACCCCAGAAGCCAAGTAGTAAAATCTAAGGGTTTATTTTGTCTTTATTGTCATATTTCTAGAAGAAGGTGTGATAAAGACAATAAGATCGGTAAGCACTATATATACTAGTACAAAAGTGTAAATTAGGAAAAAAGTGTCCATTTCATTTGCTTGGTCTAGAGGAAAACATGGCGGTTTGAACTCAGATGTTTATATCTGTTCCTTTATAAAACTACTAAAATGATACTAAAAGGCTAAAAAAGGGCAGTAAACTATAAGGACAAAGGAAAGGAAATCACAGTAGATGAGGTATTTCAACAAAATTTTGAATGCTGGAGCTGATTTAGCCAACCTGAGCTGGCCTACTTCCGAGAGACAGTGAGGGGACTTGACAGGAACCAAGGCGATTCACCACAGGCCCCAGGAAGGCTCAGGAGATGAGAGAGCGGTTCCTCTGCGAATGAGTGTGGGCGGGGAGGAAAGAATTGTGGAAAGCTTCATAAGGAGTAGTGAGACCCTTGCATACATCTCCAGCCCAGGCCTCCGAGCCCACCTAAGTGAGGGCAGGATGCGCCAAACTGAAATCTACATCCTGAAGAAGGGCGTCTGACATTGAAAAAGCCTCCAATATACCAGACAGAGATCAAAATGAGAAAACAGGGAAAAAAAAAAAAATTAACTGGGAAGAAACAGACAATGCATGGAGCGGGAAAACACTTTTTAAAATATCTCAGACCTTCGGAGATATACTAGAAGTTCTAGCATGCTTGAAACAGGAATGGGAGGCTTTAAACAGGAAAAGCCCCCTCTTGGAAGAACCTTTTGGAAATTAAAAATATGATAGCAAAAAAAAAAAAAAGAAAAATATAGAACAGTTGGCATGGAAGATGAAGTTGAGATAATTACCTAGAAAGTAAAAAACAAAGAGACAAATAAATGGAAAATGGGAGAGAAGAAAATTGACAGTTGAATCTAGGAGACCCCGAACCCAAATAATAGAAATTAAAGGTTCCCCACAGCTTTATTCCCCTCATAAGCACCCTTTCTTAGAAAGCTTCTGAAGGGTATTTCACTAAAATAAAGGCCAAAACCAAGAGAAAGGAAGTCAGAGGCTCCAGGAAATGGAGGGCGTAGCACAGAGGTTTGTAACCTAGGAGAGGAGTCCCAGGATGAAGGCTGTGCCACAGGCCAAGAAAGCAACCAGTCCAAACTGGTTGGAGGCCAGCAGGAGGGCCACCTCCCAAGGGGATGGGGAGGGGAATGAGGAAGGAACCCATAGAAAACTAAGCAAGCAACCAACCAAACAGACAAAGATGAATCCAGGGATAAAAAGAAAGAGCACAAGAAAAGAAAATGATGACTCAGCTGGGAATAATATTTACAGCCATAGGAAAAAGGAATGATATTGATTGAACTAAAGGATGAAATGAATCTGTTGTGAGGGGACTGGGGGAATGATACCTGTAAGACCTGGGAGATAAGAGAGCCCCAGTAGGAAGACAATAGTTAACAGTTAAATGTGAAAAGAAATACCAATATGTATGAGTTACTTAGCAACTTGGGGGGAGCTATTGTTTATGGTTTCCTGGGGGAGAATTGAAATCCGTGATGGGGAGGGCCAGAGGGAGGACCTGCTATAAACTTTGTGAAACTTTGTGAATTTCAGAAGTTTTTATTTTGAAATATTTGGAGCCTAACCAGAAGTTGCAAAAATCCTCCAGAGAGTTCTCATGTATACTCGACCCACTGCCCCAGTGATAACATCTTATATAACCACAGACCATGATCAGAACCAGGCAATCGAGACTCATAATACCGTTCACTATACATAACTTTAAAAATCATTTTCAGATATTACTTAGTTTTGAATAAGCATTAACAAGAAAGCTCTAGGGCCTACTTTGCTCTTAAATGTATCGGCGTAAAATACTCTTATAATAAAAAAATACTTTGTATCTGGATTATGTCTATTTTCTGTTCTTATTATGTTTCTTGTTCTCATTCTCTTGTCTTCTAGATTTTTTTTTTTAATACCAGATATAAGTGGTCTCTTTTATTGGCCTTTTGTTTTATTCATCAACTCTAGTAGCTTTTTAGCTTCCTATATTAATGATTTTTGCTTTATCTTTATTCATTACTTTTTCCTACTTCGTTGCAGGTATATTGTGTGGTTCTTTTCCCTAGTGCCTTGAGTTGAAACGCTATTTGTTTTCAGTCTTGGATCAGGCAAAGTTCTAGCAGGAAAGAGGGCTGTCGGAAGAGTTTAATAAAGGAAATACACAGAGAAGTGGGGCTCCTCTACCCTCCCTGGCCTGGGGGGGAAGAGCGGCAGCGCCCCCATGGGGGCCTCTGGGCAGTAGACACCTGATCTCATGCATCTCTCTCTGACATCTAGACACCGGAGGTGAGGAGTTGACACTGTCCATAGGGTCTTTCTCTCTGTGCCCAAGCAGCGTGGAGAAGGGGGAGAGTGAATGTGGAAAGACCAGCAGAAAATGCTCAGCACGCATTTTGCTAATAAGTCATTTAAGGCTGTGATGTTTCCTTTGAGTATTACTTTGGCCGCATTTGTAATTTCTGACTAGTTTTCAATTTCCTTCTGAAACCAATAATTTTTTTGGAACAGTAGATTAAAAATTCTAAGAAGAGTAGTTTGGAAAGGATATTCCTTTGGTTAAATTCTAATGTTAGTACATTATGGTCAATGAACGTGACTTGTATAGTTTCAATTTGAAAAATTCATCGAACTTTTTTGCTGGCCTAATTAATATATAGCTAATATTTGCAAATATTTCATGAGTGTTTGAAAAGGATGTGTATTTTTTTGTTGCATACAAAAATCTATATCTATTAATTCAAGTCTTTATTGAACTGTGTTATTTAATCCTCTACATCTACATTTTTGTATATATTTGATTTGTTGATTTTTGAGTGATAGGTTAACATCTCCCACTTTCTTGTGGATTCCTCAATAGCTCTTTGGTCTGCTATGAGGTTTTGCTTTACATATTTTGAATCTGTGTTATTAGGTACATAAAATTTTCTGGCTGTTATACATTCTTGGTGGGTCATAGCTTTTATGACTATCAGCAAATTGTCTTCTTGTTCCATTTAACACTTTTAGTCTTGATTTCTAATTTGTCTGATAATATTATATTATTTCTTTTTATTAGCATTTACCTGATACACAGGTCTTTTTTTCCCAATTCATTTCTTTCTTTTTTCTGTCTGTATTATTTCGTTTTTGTCTTTTATTACTCAATGAGAGAGAAAACAGAGTGATAATGATTTCTACCATTTATGTGAGCATTTTCCAAACTGCGTTAATATAATTTTGTTTTCTTTTTTTCTTTCCATTCAGTTAGCTCTGTCTGGATTTCACTAGGAAACTTCATCCTCCGGGGGGGAGCACGAGGGGGTCTGAGAGGCAGGGAGAGCACTGGTCACCGATGTCATTCAGGAGAAACAGGAAGTTCCT
>NW_011888880.1:5350709-5358968 GCF_000151845.1 Pteropus vampyrus | reverse complement strand
TGGAGAAGGGGGAGAGTGAATGTGGAAAGACCAGCAGAAAATGCTCAGCACGCATTTTGCTAATAAGTCATTTAAGGCTGTGATGTTTCCTTTGAGTATTACTTTGGCCGCATTTGTAATTTCTGACTAGTTTTCAATTTCCTTCTGAAACCAATAATTTTTTTGGAACAGTAGATTAAAAATTCTAAGAAGAGTAGTTTGGAAGGGATATTCCTTTGGTTAAATTCTAATGTTAGTACATTATGGTTAATGAACGTGGCTTGTATAGTTTCAATTTGAAAAATTCATCGAACTTTTTTGCTGGCCTAATTAATATATAGCTAATATTTGCAAATATTTCATGAGTGTTTGAAAAGGATGTGTATTTTTTTGTTGCATACAAAAATCTATATCTATTAATTCAAGTCTTTATTGAACTGTGTTATTTAATCCTCTACATCTACATTTTTGTATATATTTGATTTGTTGATTTTTGAGTGATAGGTTAACATCTCCCACTTTCTTGTGGATTCCTCAATAGCTCTTTGGTCTGCTATGAGGTTTTGCTTTACATATTTTGAATCTGTGTTATTAGGTACATAAAATTTTCTGGCTGTTATACATTCTTGGTGGGTCATAGCTTTTATGACTATCAGCAAATTGTCTTCTTGTTCCATTTAACACTTTTAGTCTTGATTTCTAATTTGTCTGATAATATTATATTATTTCTTTTTATTAGCATTTACCTGATACACAGGTCTTTTTTTCCCAATTCATTTCTTTCTTTTTTCTGTCTGTATTATTTCGTTTTTGTCTTTTATTACTCAATGAGAGAGAAAACAGAGTGATAATGATTTCTACCATTTATGTGAGCATTTTCCAAACTGCGTTAATATAATTTTGTTTTCTTTTTTTCTTTCCATTCAGTTAGCTCTGTCTGGATTTCACTAGGAAACTTCATCCTCCGGCGGGGGGGGGGGGGGGGGGGGGAGCACGAGGGGGTCTGAGAGGCAGGGAGAGCACTGGTCACCGATGTCATTCAGGAGAAATAGGAAGTTCCTGCACCCAGAATTCTAGAACAGCTAACTGGATGCAGCGACAGTTCTTTTGATAAGCTCACTTTTAGATGTTTGTTACTCTTTCTAGTTTTGAATCCCATGCTGGTTTGAGTTGTCTCAGGTAAAAATTTTACACAAGAAACCCACATTCAGGCGCCCTTTTATGGTTTTATAATATGCAATATGAACATTGAGTGAAATCTAGACAAAATTAATATTGATTAGAAATGTTCTGTAAACGAGGTGAAAATTTTATTCACATCTATTAGTTTAAGCTATAAATAGGGTAAAATCATCTATATCCTTTCAGTTCAGTCAGATGGGTATTTATTTTTTATTATATTATTAAAAGAGCTGATACTTGATCTATTTTTGTTAGTTCGGTTTTCATACTCAGAAAGAATTGCCTTAAACTACTCACCTGCCTTTCCACAAGAGGGGTTTGGTATTCCGGTTTTACAATATGTCTTTAAATAATTTTCTGTGATTTGCCTGGCAGCGTTTTGGGCACATTCCTTCAAATTCCAAATTGTATTTTCCTTTCCCATCTTTTTTTTTAAATGTCCCTTTGTTTTAGACATTTCTCTTTTCCTTTTTAAAATCACAATCTCTCTCTATATTACAACTAAAATACACTCATTCTTCAGTCTTACTGAGTGGTTTACTTTACTGAATAAGAAACGCCAAATTATTGAAAATATTTTGCCTAAGAAATTTTTAGACAGAGAGGTTGTTGATATATTGTTTGAAGTAGTTTTGTGGAGATCAAAATTAAATCTTTTTTTACTGGGTGGGCTTGGGCATAAGTTTTGAGAGAACGTTTAATCTTGGCCTTTTTTTTTGGTACACATTTCTGGTTGTGTCTCCCTCCAGTGACTCTGAGAAAACGTTGGGTACCGACTGAGCATTTGCTCTAACTCATGCAAAAAGCTTCTTGCTCGAAATTGATTTGTTGATTTTTAAAATGCCTCTTAGTATAAGAATTCCCATTAAATTTCATCTTTGAAAACAAAGCAGTATGCACGATTGACAGCACCAGGAACGTCTGTGTGCTGCATATGTGCAATTTTTTGTAGTCATTATATTGAACATGCCTCATTTTGAGAGTATGACCTTGAGTTGTCATTGCTTTAGAAAACGTAGACTAGTTAGGACATCCATTAATGTCCTAGAACAAATGCTATAACTGAATCCTCAAGGGAGACAGAGATTTTTACTGGTCTCTGGACACAAGAATCCATTTGTTGGAGCAAATGCTGAGTGTGATGAGCTGTAAAATGAAGTTAATTTCTGTGCCAGACCAAACTAGGTGAAGGACTGAGCAAATGGGTAAGATGAAGGCCACATTTCCTTCAGAGGGAAAAATAACTGCGTTTTTTTCAGATATCGTCACACGTGCGTTTGGTTTATTTGACGTGAAACAATAAGAGGAACGTAATCTAAGTAAGAGCTCCAGATCAGTGTCTCGGAAGCTCTCACTGAAATCTTTAATTTCGGAATGTACTTCATGCAGAGCATTAGAAGAGGACGATACCTCATTGCTAAAAGCGTCCTGTAAGCGGCAAAGCTATTAGTATCATTCTCTTGACTTCTTGTAGCTGAAAGTTTTAAAACAGAAGAATTGGAATTTTCTATCTTCTATCCTGGGTACCTGATGATCAAAGCAGGAACAGTATAACATTTTTTTTGTTTTCCATTTACTACTAGAAGTTTGGATGTATGTTTCTGGATGAGATTCTCTTTACGTTACTAATAGTTTTTTTTTTATTATTTTCCATGTAAAGTTTTTCCCCTGATATTTACAACTGTCCTGCTGTTTTTAAACAGAACATATACTATATTAGAAGCAAAGCCCACATTTAAATTTTTCCTCCCACCTCTCCTCAGCCCCACTCAGTCGTAATTGTTTTGTGAGCAGAGTATTAGCCTTATAATACTACCTAGTATGAAAATTAGGCTTGGAGATTTTGAAGTTGTCCTATTTAAAATTCTACTTGTTTTTTTGCATATTAAAGAAACTACCTCCTATCTTCTGGCTGGTGGGTGGTGTGATAATTAAGAGCATAGACATTAGAAACATAGAATTACTTGTATAATTTTGGGCAGCAAACTGCTTCGAGTTCAGTTTCCTATTTGTAAAATGAGGAGGCTAATTCCTATCATGCAGGCTTTTTGTGTGGATTAAATAAGATATTTTATAAGTATTTAGAACACTCTCTGGTTCAAATATAGCATCTTTTCCACTAATTGTATGATTGATATTATTTAAATGCTTTTTGAAAAAATAGGGTTGTAGTTTATTTTTAAGGCTTTAAACACCCTGACCAAAATTTTACCTTGCAAAGGTAATATTTCATGTGCCAGGGCCTGTTCCAGATGTTTTATGGTGAGTTCGATTATCCGTGTTGCACAGATGGTAAAATTGAAGCACAGAGAGAACAAGAAATTTGCCCAAGTGTAGGGCGGATCTGTGGCTCTCACCCCGCTGTACCGCCACAGAAGTCTTTTCATTGTTAATTAAAACTTTTTTTGAATAGGTCAGACATTCACATGGCTTAAAAATAAAATAAAACTTATGAAATAAAAATATACAATGAAATATCTTCCCAGTCCCCACGATTTTGTAGGGGTCCTCCCAGAGTTCTATTGTACCTGCGAGGCAAATACACATGCATGTCTTATTCCTTCCCCGTTTTCTTATCAAAATATCTCCGAAAGCTTTTCTAATCAGAGCCTGCAGCGCATTCTCATTCTTTTTTAGAGCTGTGTAATACTCCATCGTGTGATCTGTCAGAGTTTGCTTAGTTCATCTGTTGATGGACTGTTGTTTCTGATCTTTGCCGTCATACGTCACGCAGCAATGGATAACTGAACAGTCTTGCCCATGTTCCTCTTGCACGTGTGTAAGTATAGTTGGATGCCTTCCAGATGTAGTTAAATACTACTTTCATGTATAATACTGACAGATATTGCCAAATTTCAGTCCAAAGGGGCTGGTGCCAGTTTGCCTTGCCCCTGGCGATGGAAGGGTGTCCACTCCATCACGACTCTGCAAAGTGTGTGTAACCCAATTTATGAAGTTTTGCTAATCTGATACATGAAAAATGATATCTCAGAGTAGTTCTAATCTGCACCTCTTATGCGTGGAGTTTCATGGCCTACATTCTTAACAACTGTATTGTATGGCCATCGAGTGCCCTAAGGGACTCTAGCTGAAGAAAATAACTTTTACCCTCTCTTTCTAACATTTCATTTAAAATATGTAAACTCAAACTTATTGTTTCTATTCTTTTGGCCAAGAAAAGGATATCCCTTTCCCTGGCCTACTGTAAACTTTCAGAGACCAAAAAAAGTGAGAGATGCACTATCAGAGACCAAGTGGAAGGGAATTAAGTGACTGGTCCAGCCCAGTGACTTCTGAGGGGCTTCAGCCTGGGGTGGCTGGGGTGGTCTTTTGATCTCAATAAACTTCATCACTGACCCACTGGGTAATAGTTCGTAGATCTGTTGAAATCCAGGACTTGGATGCAAACGGCATTCCATTTGAATGTTTAATTATGACTTAACCTCCATACATTATTTAGATTAGAATAAAATCCCTCCTAAAAAGTGTCCCATTCAAAGATCATGGTTTTGAACCCCCCAAGCTACCCTCACATAAATATAAATTCTTTGTTCATTTTATTACAGCTTTAAGACATGTCCCTTAGTGTACCCTCTTCCAGCAGACAGTCTCCTCTGAGTCCCTTATAAACATGCCTGTCAAAGTGTCGCTCAGATGAAGCTTGAACACCACCTTCTACAACAGCACCCTATTCCGTCTTCCTGGCACTTACACTGTTAGAAAAGTCTTCCTTGTACTTAGTTGAAATGTACCTTCCAGTGGCTTCCATCCGGAGGTGCCATACTAAACAAGTGGGATCACTAGGGCAAAACCACTTTTTTATATATATTGAAGACCATATTGTGTTTTTCCTGAGGTTTTTCTTGACTCTTCACACCTGCAGCCATTTTTCAAATGGCATTTAGTCATCAGAATAATTTAAAAGAAGTGTGCCCACCTGTGGAGAGGAAGCGAGACTTGAAATTTAAGAACAATGCAGCAATGCTTATTCATATATTTATTAAACATATTTACGTACATGCGACCATGTTAGGTGCTTAGGGAAAAAGAAGTACTAGAAATGACTGCCTGCCCATGCCCCCCAGGAATTTATCATTTAAATGGGGTACAGTTTACATACAGGTACAGAGTAAGGCTGCAGCGTAGCTGAAAGCAGTAGGCGATTATCGTCAGTGGATGGTGAGTGGGTGTGGGGAGGCAGGATCTGGGTCTGGGGAGCTGTGGAAGGCTCAAGGAGGAATTGTCTTCAGCAGGCTAGACTTGAAAGGTTGGACTTGTGCACGTGGCAGGGAAAACAAATGGATTTCAGGAAGACTAATGTCAGGTAAATGGACTCTTCGGGCTTCTGAGAGCCTTGAATGCCGAGATGAGGAATTTGGATTTGTATCCTAAAGACGAGGGGGAAATGCTGGAGGCGTTTGGAAATAATAAAAAGAAAGCCGTGTGTAGGATGCTTAGTCTGGAAGTGGATTATGTCAGACCCGACAGCTAGAAACCAGGAATTTGGAAATAAAGATCAACCCTGGACATCTGAGGAGCAAGCTATTTCAATGTCTTAAGGAAGTGGAGATGTACCAGTACAGCAGAGGGAATATTAGTCAATAATATTGCGATAACTATGCGTGCCGTCAGATGGGTATAGACTTATCAGGGAGATCACTTCGTAAATTATATGAATGTCTAACTGCTATGCTGTACACCTGAAACTAATATAATATTGAATGTCGACTATAATTGAAAACAAACAAACAAACTTCTGTTAAGTCTTAAGGGAAAAACGTGTCTGTGTAGAGGGACAGCAAGGGGACCAGGCCGGCTGAAGTGAGCCGAGGAGGGTGCGAGGGGAAGTTGGGGGCGGGATTTTCAGACTTCACCATCTGCTAGGGCCTCGAAGGCCGTCGGAAGGGTTTAGCTTGTACTCTGAGTAACACATGCCATGTTATAATGCCGTAGGATGTAAAAGCGCCTCTTACATCAAAGCGTTTATTAATTGCACATTTTTTCCAATTGCACGTTTCTGGCTCCTGTCCTCAGCGCGGCACTGAGTCTGCTCTTGCTAACACCATTAATAAGCGCCTAACTGGCAAGCGCATGCACTTTTAAAATCTTATCAGCTCTCTGTTGCATTTGACATCTACTTGACATTTAGACAAAACATATTTTTTTTATATTTGAGATGTTACATATAACACATTAAATGTAAATTGATCATAACCTTCACCCCTGGGTTGAGATTTTTTAAATGTGTGATTAGAGTCAAATTCAGGAAACAGCATATAGGTGAAGCCTTCGCAGGCCAGAGCAGTGTTTGTGCTCCCAGATACAGCTGGTCCAAACTTTGTATTAACCGCGCAGCTTTAGGCAAATTATTAAATAATTTTGAGCTTCATTTATCTCATCTTCAAAAATCTTCGAAAGATTATTGTGAGTGGCTTATGGTTATACCCATTCTGCAGATGAACAGACAAATCTAGAGAGATTAAAGAACCAACTTCATATCCCTCCTCTGACAAAGACAAAAATTTATCTGCACTGGTGAAAACTGGGGCCTTAATGATCACTCACGCTTCTCTTCAGGGCCATCTCAGCTCTGCAGAGGTGGGCTAAGGCCATCATGGCTCACAGGACCAAGATTGTCTTTCGAAATAATTTTAGATCCACTCTGACTTACAGATAAAAAGGCACTTGAAGTTCTAAAGTCTATGACTCTATGAAAAAATTGAGGCTATAATTATTCTACCATGGTCCAGGAAATTTAAAAGCAGGAGTAACCAAACGTTTATCCATTATTTGAAAAGTAATGAATATCTGTAAAACATCTAGTTTTGACCAATTTGTCTTCTTGGTGCATCTTTAAGACTAGTGAAATTTACATTACTGTCACCGGAGTGTTATTATAGACTATAAATTATGAACTGGAGGAAAATGTGAATCAGTGAAGAAGAGAATGAAAGAAAGACTGGCGCATAAATAAAATCGAGATCTAGTTATTTGGAAAAAAACAACAAATAGACAAGTCTGACCAAGATAAACATAAATAGAAAAATACCAACCAAAAATTAGGAGTAAAAAAGTAACCATAAATCAAAAATATTTAAAAAATCTGAAAACATGTACCCTTGAATGTAAAAATATTCTTCGAGTATATTCGATAAATACATAAATAACCAAAATTGTTTTAAGTTGAATTCCTTAGAAGGAATGGAATATGTTGTCAAAAACCAATTTCCTAAAAGGAGATTAGAACCCAATGGCTTTATAGGTGATCCAGTCTGTGCAACCTTTAAGGAACAGATGATTCCTCTCATTTAAATGGTTCCAACGCATAGGAAAGGCTGGACAAGTTCCCCAAGTCCTGAGGGAAAAGACATAAGTGGTCATCTAGAAGTTTCATAATTTGTCAAAATCTGGTAAGAAAATAACAATAGCGTCATCTATCTACATCCTTGAGTTTCCTAAGGAACTGGAGCTGACACAGTTTTGTCGTGACGACATGAGCAAAATATGGCAGGGACCTCAGTTGGCACCACCCAGGTAAGAAGTAGTTCTTAGCCCAAGGAGTGGCAGGGGTGAAGCCGACCTCCTCGTCATGGGGGCTCTGCTTCCTGGTCACGTGCCTGCGAGAACTTAGTTTTTACAGAGAAAGGGGGGGAGAGCTGCACACCTCTGGCTCGAGTCCTCTGCCTGCTTCCAGGCAAAGCTGATCTGATGCTTGATGCAAGTGGTACAATTTCTTCCTTCCCTCTTGCTTGCTGTCTTTCTTTCCTCATGTTTTTTTAAACTTGCAAACCATACTTTATTTTTAAAGTTATACTCTTTTCATTATCAAACAAAATAGCTATAAGCAGGCTTAAGGTTTTTTTTTTTTTTTTGCTCAAAGAAGGGTTTTATTTTGTACTACAATTTCAGAGACGACATAGTTTGCACTTCCTGCAGCAGCATGCAATTTTTTTTTGTCGTAAAATATACATCATGTAAAGTTTTGCTATTTGGACCAATTTTATTATTAATCATGCTAAAATATACATAACAGAAAATGTAGCATCTTAACCATTTTTAAATGTCCAGCTCAGTGGCATTAAATATATTCACGCTGTG
>NW_011888880.1:5341156-5349634 GCF_000151845.1 Pteropus vampyrus | reverse complement strand
CTCTGGTCATTTCATGTGCCATGTTCTCCAGCTGAACATCCCTTCCCCTCTCTCCCTCCCTTCCTCGCTCTTTGCCAGGTGAATTTATTTTTAGTTTTCAGAGCCAATGCCTCTTCTTCCAGGAAGCCTTCCCAGCCGCTCCCTCTTCCTCTTGACACACACAGTGCTTTGGTCTCCCCTTATATTGTTCATCGTAAAAGGTGTGGAGAAGATGAGTCAGCAGGATGCGTGCAGGGCAAACCAAGAAGCCTGCTGTCGCTGGGGATGTGAAGGGCAGGGTGCAGCAGGAACAGAGGAGCTTGCAGTAGCCATGGCAGGAAGACCCGAGAAGGCGGAAGAGTGAAGGGCGTGGGTTTTGAAAAGAGATGATAAGTGGTTAGAACGGTGACTTAGCCGCTCTCATTAGGAAAGCAATTGTAGGCAAGTTACTCAATTTCTCTAAACCTTAGTCTTTTTATCTTTAATGGGTTAATAGACACGTTACAGGTTTAATGTGAGGCTGAAATGAGATAATGTCTTAAAGTGGATGCAGGGTATGTGGACAAGTTGGAGGTGTTCTTAGGCCTCTTTGGTCACCTATTCTGGGGGTCAGGGTCTGGACTGAGGCTGGCTATGTAGATTTGGGAGCTCTTAGCATGGAGATGATAATTAAAATCAGAAGACAGCCCGAGATTGCCAGGGCGGAGTCGAGAGGTGTACGTAAGAGAGGGCTGAGGCTGGTCTGTGGGAACATGAGCATTTGCGAAGGGGACACAGCAGGCACCCGGTATGTTCTCCATGTAGACATATGGGTGAAATAACCAGGCTTCTTCTGAAGGAATCTGTCCTTTTCATTTATTTCCCCAAATTCTGACCTTTCGGAGAAAGAAAACGTTGCCTGGTAGCCCAGCCCATAATGCTGAGTCCTAGAACCGACTGTTGAGAACAGCTGAGAAATAATCGCTTGCGTCGTCTTTTCCAGTATTCAATATGCCCTCCTGCCGCTCCTTACCCTTTTTCTCTTGCTCTCGTCTCTCAGAAGTGAAGCATTCTTTGACAAACGGGAAGCAAAGTCAGGCAAAAGTCGCTCTCCCACCATTTTCTTTACCATATATTTAAAATTGAATCACCCGAACACAAACCGAAGCACCACATTTCTAAGGCCATGCTTCTTCTTTAACAGAGGTATGATCAGACACGGACATGTAAGCCCCAACGATGTATTTGAGGTGCCTGGAGTGGTCATTAAGACAGGCTTCCTTTTGGGGGCGCCGGGGAGGGCTTTGCGCCTGGAATAAGGACCACAGTGCAGTTTGGATGGGTGGGAGTTGCATTTTCCTTTCGTCGAGTTGTTGCAAAGCTAAGTAGTTATTGGAAGTAAAGGATCTGGACACGAATTCCTTTAGGACTATCCAAGGTCATGTAAGCCCTGGCAAGTCCGTGTGCCTCGGGGAACGCCCAGTACCGTTTGAAGACTTGACCATAGGAGGGGTCTATGGGAGGTGGAATTTTCACCACCCCTGGGAACCTCCATCTCCACTTAACGGTCACAAAGAAAGAGGCTGACTCTCATTTTAAAGATGTAAAGACCAACAAAATAGTCCCAGGATGTGAAGTACAGCATAGGGAATATAGTCAATAATATCGTATAATGCCAGGTGGGTACTAGACTAATCAGGGGAGCACTTCGTAAGATACGTCAATGTCTAACCACTGTGCTGTTGACCTGAAACCAATATAAATAAGACTGAATGTCAACTGTAATCGAAAAAAGAAAATAATGTAACAACCAAGGTGCTGAGAGAAGTTCTGGAACTTCTCTAAGGACACACCGCTGCTAACAGCTAAGCCGGCATTCGGGGTTGTCTGTCTGAGTCTACAAACACACCCCCTATCCCCCACTTCCACGCTCAACACCCTGCTGCCCCCAAATCCCAAAGTCTTAGCTATTTTCAGAGCTAAGTGACAATTTTGTCAGGTCGGTACGTCAATCTCCACTTAGTAACTTATAATGACGGGTGGTGGTGATCAGGGGGAACTTTCTGGAGGACGGAAATGATGCCCAAACTGTGGAACGCAAAAGTCAGCCAAGCAAAGGAGAAGGGGAAACGCTCCTGAGGGAGGGAACCCCGTAGTCAAAGGCGAAGCAAAAACGAAAACGTCTTGATGAAGCCTGAGCAGCTCCGGGGATGGAGGGTAGAGTGGGGGGTTGGGAGTGGGAAAGACGTGGAAGTCAAGGCTTGGGCATGCGGGAGGAGGGACGCTCCGAAGAGTTTTAAAGAATGACTCTGGATCGGTGCTTTAGATCGTCCCGATGGCACCGTGGACGATGGCACCGAGGTGGCTGAAAGGCTGGGAAGTGGGGCGATCGTGTGGAGGGAGAGACAGTGCGGATAGGTAGGTCATGTTTATGAATTAATCGACAGTGGCCATCTTCACCTGAAGCAGGTGTAGATAGTGCTTTGTACCCGAAAAAGAGCGACACACAGCTGCTGATTACACCTAATCACCCCCTCAGCGTTACCAGTCTTATGAAGAGTGTTCTGTTGCTTTTTCAAAGTCGAAAGATTGCGTTTTGAAATGCAATATTTTTTTTTTTCCTGCAATTTTAAGTCTATGAAGGAAGGGCCTAAGCTTTAGAAATTGAGTTTTAGAGGGGACATGGGTTTCCCGGGCATCTACAGAGGTCACAGTTTCTGAAAGAAACCTGGAGCTTGCTTCGGTGCTGGCGGTTCAAAGATATCGAGATGCTGCTTGTATTCTTTTTGAAAAAGTCTAAATTCTGTCACTCTTAATACCAGATTTTATTTTCGCTGTTATATGCCTTCTTAACCCTCAGTGACAGTTTTTCGTTACGTAGACAGGAGTTTAAAAAAATGCGTTGTGGAATGAAGATGTTCAACATCGCTCGACCCTCAAGTCACTCTTGCCCAAACCTCAGTGTCGTTACTTGGGCTGTGGTTCGTCTTTCTATATTTCCCGCCTCTCACGTTATAAGGTCAGGCTGTTGTATTCAATTTTGTGTTACTGTATTTATTGGTTCTAGAATTGTGTTTATGATACGACTCATCTCTGATTGTTTTACATCTTAGAGATAAAATAGGGCTGAAACTGATCTCTGATAGACACATGAAACCCTGATGATATGGATGAGCACCTGGGAGGGCAGCTGGTTGGGGAAAACGAGGAGGTGGGTGGAAGGGAGCATTTCTTTCCGACCGTCCACCCTTATGTAATGTGCGAACTGTCTCCTGTGTGTACGCATTACCTACTGACTTGGTTTGATAAAGGACTGCAGACAAAGATAAGAAACTGTACTTAATTTGTGGTGATTTCCTTAAGCTGACTGTAAAGGGTAAGTCAGCCTAGGAAGGCGGAGGAGAGATGGGGTACGAGAGTGAGGCTCTGGGCGCGGCCCTGCCCCTGCCCAGCGGACCGTGGCCTTGGGCGAGTAAAGCCAGTTATAGACCAGTAAGCTCTGGTGTTCATAATCATGATGACTGTAATTTACGATATTGTGTGAAATTCTCCTTAGTTGCGAAGAGAATGGATCTTAAGTGTTCTCATCCTCCTCTCGAAAAAGGGAATTACATGAAGTGTGGAGGTGTTAATTAATTAAGATTACCGTGGTGATCATTTCGTGACACATGCATGTGTCAAACGGTCACTGTGGTACACCTTGAATTTACACAATACGATGTGTCAAGTATATCTCCACAAAGCTGGGGAAAACAAGAAAGCACAATATCGCAACTATATATTGGTTACATGTTTACGTGTTGCAATGATAATACCTTTGATATATTGGATTATAAAATTATGCTATCAAAATTAATTTTGCTTGTGAATTTTTAATTTTTGAATGTGGCTACTAGAAAACGTAAATTATTTCTACTGGATAGTGTAGAAATATCTAGAATATCGGAATATTCCATCAGCGTGAGAGAACTCTGCTATGAATTTGGGTTTGAGGAAGAAGAGTTGCTTGGGACATATTTTGTCAGTGTCCTGCAGAGAAGAAAAGATTGTATTATCGTTATCATCGTCATCGTATTCTTTCTCTGGCCGATTCCAGGCATTTACCTGCTATCCTGAAGAATGGCCCTGTGTTCTTAATGGGAGGTCCCCAAATAGTGCCATCAAATAGTACTGGTGCAGCTAGTAAAGCGGCTATGACTGGACAGTGAGTATAGTCCTCATGGGACTATTATTGTATTGCTGCCGTATTCCAATCTAGTTGCATTAAAAAGTAAGATTTTTTAAAAGATGGTAAAAAAAAAAAAAACCCAGTAGAGACTCTGTCTTGAAATAAAATTGCCTCCTTAGTTTGCCCTTGCACAGTTGAGCGTCAGTGCCTTATTGATCGGAATTAGGAAGTTAATAAGGTTCGGACTAATTAATCAGATGGGTAGGGACTGGAACTGCACTACAAGGCTTAATCAAGTCATCAAAGCTCTCAAGCCATGAAGAAGGTAATTAAAGGGAAGGGATGCCTGTTATATAGTAACAGGAAACCAGGAGAGGCCAAGAGCAAGATAGAGAACCTCCATTTTCTTCTGTACGTTTTTCTGGTGTAAATCGGACCCAATGACCAGAGCACGTTGCTCAGCTTCCTATCAGAGAATCAGTCGAAGGAATTTATAAATCACCTCCTTGGGTCATTCACTTGCCCTAGACTAAATGTCAATGAAACTATACGCATTTATAACCAAGTTTGTCTTTGCCAGTTTCTGAAGAAATGAGTTCTTTAAGATAACCTGCAGTTGTCATTAACAGCTGCAGCAATTTTGATTTGTAAGCATTCAGTTGATTAGTCAACAGATACCGAGTGCCTCTGCTTCTGAATGTGCTGGACGCTGTACTGCGGGCCTCATCAACTGTAGAGAGCTATTTATTCAGGTAAATTTTGCTGTATGGAGAATATTGGAGAGTCTGGGGAAATATGTCTTAACTCTTCAGCCTTCCTCTGTCTGTTCCCACCCCACCCCCCTCAAAATAATTCATGGTCAATAAAGACGACGTGGGGAGGAGGCTGAGGGGAAGGAGATGCTCAGGGAGGAGGATGCAGGAAAGTGAAGGCAGAGGTCATTGTGCCTGGCTCTCCTGGGCTCTCCCGGGCTGCGGAGGCAGATAAACTCAGAAGCAGCTGGCATTTGCAGTCATTCACACCAGGTCGGATCTGACACCTTAAGGAGGGGATCAGCAAAGGACTGCTCTATTTCGGGGGCTAACCCCAGGACTCTAAGGGAAGTGTTCATTGTATTTAGGAACCAGAAAACCCAGCGTCCTTGTCGAGAGCGTTGCAGTGGCGTGGAGAGGGCGGAAGCAGGTTGATGGTGGGGTTGGGGTGGGGGGATGGGGGTGGGGCTCGTAAGCCTCTTCCTGCGTCTTCCCCTACCTCTCTCAAAACTCGCCCCACCCCGCCCCTCCCTTTCCCGACCTCCAGAGTCTGTGTGGGCCTGGCGAGCTAATTAACATCTGAATGTTCCCCATTTTTCCTGTCCCGGTCAAATTTCTGATTCCTTGGGTCCCTCTGGTGCTTCCTAAATCTTATTAGCATTAGCCTGTGAATGAAAAGTACCTTTAGATTAATGTATCTATTCAAAATAATGTGATTTTCCCACGTTAGCTGGGAAAATTCTGAAAATAAAAGAATGAGGGAGTCTTATCCTCGACAGATATCAAAATGTTTCATGCAACTACAGTAAGTGAGACAGTTTTGGTATTGAAACACCAATGTATGAATCAAGAATATATAAACAAATGGAACAGAACAGGAAGTACAGAAATAGAGCAAAATTCATTCGAGATTTCAGTATGACGAGATAGGATAAAGGTGACATGTCAAATTGCTGTGGTAAGATACAATTTAGTCCATAAATGATGTTGGGGTAACTATCTAACATTCTCACCCCAAAGCTAAATTCCAGGTGGAGACAGGCATATATACAGAGGTAATCATTACTATGTTATTTGTGATAGAAAAAGATGAGAACAGCCTAAAATCTGCTGTAGGGTTAAATGATGTGTGGAATCTGCAGGAATAGTAGACCGTCTGGAAGGAAGAAGGTGTGCTATGTCCAATATTTCAAGATATGTTGCTACATATGAGAGGTCGTGTACAAAATTATATCTGGCCGACCTTGTGTAAACGTATGTGTACACATCACACACATGCATGCAAGGGACTATTCTAGAAGGGTATTTAAGAAACTAAGAGTTGGGGGGAGAGAGATTTATTTTTCCGTATAGATGTACATTTTATGGCTTGAATTTTTAGATGATGTTTTAGAAAACCTGGATATGAAGTTTAATTCTTTCTAGCGACTTCTGGAGCTGTTTTGGAATTATGATAAGATAGGGGTGTGAGGGTTAGACCAGGGTTGGAATTCAGGCTAAATCCTTGATGAGCTGTGTGATTTATGGGCAAATATTCTTCCAGAGAACAATTTTTCTTTAATAAGAATAATAATAATCTCTGACTTTCAGGTTTATTTTGAAGGTCAAATGAATTAATATTTGTGTACAATTCATAGCATAATGCCTGACACTTGATATGAGCAAATTCCCTCCATTTTAAAGACTGTTTTATGGTCCTTTTTCTCTCAGGGACTTAACCTTCCTCTCTACCCCATTTTAGAGATTTCTCCCCGACAAAGCTGTGAACCTTGCCTTTTGAAATCAGATAAAATATGGGAGTCTCTAGACCCTTGCCCAGTTACTTTCAATCGTTCATACATCTTTTGTCTTTACTTTTTTCCTTGGGTTTCATAGGGATTCTAACCACTCTCCTGCCAAATCCTTTTTCTCTTTGTCCTTCTGTCATATTCATCAGTCAAAACACAAACACAGGATTGTCCCAAGTCTGCTTTCTACAAGCTTCTCCCGGGGCAGCTGGAGAGAACGTACCTGTGCATCTCTCAGAGTCTGCTGTGTCCCACCCACTTCAGTGAACCCTCGACACTAGGACTTCTTCTGATGCTTCTAGTGCTGTCGGCAAATTCACCCGATCTCCAACATCCCAGGGAAAATAGAAGCCATCGGAAAAGAATGCCTTCAAATTCTGGCCTACTTCATGCTTAAAATATGCGTTCTGTACTTATTTTGCCCTGCTACCCTAAAACAAAAACAAAAACAAAAAACAAACAAACAACAACAACAACAACAGAGAAAAACGTGCCTTTTATTCATTCTATCAAAAATCCATGCTCTGGATTGGACTTCTCCACAGGTTCCTCCCTCCTCAGAATCACTGACGTCACCCTTCTTCCTTTAAGGCATTCTCAGTCTCCCCATCTCAAACAGCAAGGAGGACAAGAGGACAATCACTTTATCACCATTATTATCAATAATCTCCTCCCCAGCCACAGCTCTAAACCCTGCCTCTAACCCACAGCAACAGGCGTCTTGAAACCCTTCCCTAGACTGCCTCTCTTCTCCAGCGATCACCGCCAACTAGAACCAAATATTTGGGAAGAATTTTGCGCACTCACTGCCTCGACCTCCATTCCTCCCTCCTCTCCCCGGCATCTGGCTTCCGCCCCCTCCACTCCACTCCACTCCACTCGAAGCTGCTTCTTCCTTTGACCGGGAAACTGTCTTCTTGTGGTTCCTTCATATCACCCCCGGCAGGGCTTCTTCACAGCCTCCTATGGACACGGGCCTCACATCTGGGGTCTTTCCCTCACGTGCTGGCGTCCACAGAGCTCTGTCCTACCCGTGTCTGTCCCTACTGTGCGCACTTCTCAAGGATGATCGCATCCAGCTCCACGGCTTCCAACACTATTTGCGGATAATCCTCTCATCTATACCTTCAGCCCAAATCTCTCTTCTGAAATTCAGAACTACGTGTATGTCTCATTCGTTAAACAATTATTTATTGAGCAGTTACTATGTGCCCGGGAACATAAAAGACAGACAAGATTTGGTTCAACTGTTTTTCCGCCCCCCAACTGTTTCTTAAATTAAATGTTCAAGAATTTAATCATATTTCCCTTGAAATGTCATCTTTCTTCTGGAATCTCTATTTGGGCACTGCCATTGGACAAAACCATCTATTCAAATAATCCAAACCCAAGTCTCAGTATATGTGTGACTCTTCCGTCTACTCCTCCCTAAGCTAATCGGTCACCAAGATCTATTTTGACTCTTGAGTCTCTATCACTCATTTCGAAAGCTCTTAAATTGTGAAACCTTCTACTTTACATTTCACCGTCACTTCTGTAATAGGGGCCACATCACCTCTAGCTGTTCACTCACTTCTCGTTTTGTGCCCTTCCATTCTTCCCTTGATCAATCCATTCCCCGCTCTGCAGGCCGAACGATCTTTCTAAAATGCAAATCTGACCATACCCTCTTTCACGCTTTCAGCACCAGTGGCTCCCAGTTGCGCTCAGCATAAAGTCTACACTTTGGGTCATAACCTGACTTCGAAGCTTCCCCACGGTCTGGGAGCTACTTATCTCTCCAGTGTCAGATCTCGCTGCTCCTCAGTTCCCG
>NW_011888880.1:5328804-5340206 GCF_000151845.1 Pteropus vampyrus | reverse complement strand
GTAGCCTCCACTTCATGGCTCCCATTTCTCCTCAAACAGTTCTTTCCTACTGAGTTGGTTGGGCTGGTGAAGTCAAGCATTCAATGAGGCGTCAACGGTGGCATAAACTCTTCTATATGAAGAAAATGGTTTGGTTAGCGATTGAGTCACAAATATTAAATACAGATCTTTCTTTTATATTCCGGTCTCTTGCCCCATGAAGGGTATTCATAATTTCTAAGTCTTAATGATATAGTAAAGTTTTCATTTAGAGCCAACCACATTTAAGTTTGCTTTGAATCGCTTATCAAAAAACAGTAAAAATTATATGCCGTTTATTTTTGACCCTTTTCACAAGTTTCAAACTTGGAGGGGAAAAAACTCAAGAAAAATATAAAGAACTCCCATATACCCTTGACCAAAAAGATTTACCAATTTGTAAAATAAACTCATTAATCATCTAAAATATTTTCCACCCATTTTTATTAGAAATGGTGCTTGCTAGCTAGCATATGATGTACGGTGATACCTAATTGAGCACAAAGTATATTTTATACATTACCTATTTTATGTCAGTTTTTCATGATTGTTCTTATTGAAACATTAAAACGAGCAGCATCTTTTCCCAGACCTTCACGTCAATGGGATTTTCCTGAAAGCATTGTGTTCTACGAAAAAATTAAAGTAATGATTAAAAAAAGTCCCCTTTGCAATAGTTAACTAACCACTCTCTTACTCTATCGGTATAATGGAAAGTACTTGAGGTTTTGGTTTTTTTTTTTTTTTAGTACTTGAGTTTTGAAGTCAGACCAACTTGGAATTGAATTATGACTGTCGCTTACTAGAACCTAGGGCTTTTTCTTCAGGCCTTGGAGTCCTTACTTGTAGCTGATCATAGGTCACCATAAGGATTAAATGAGATCATCTAAGCAAAGTGCCTGGCACATCACAGGCTTCTGATGAAGGATGCTGTCACATGATCTGTAGATTGCTAGGAAACTAAGAAGGCCGGGAAGATTGACGGGAGCAGGAACCTTAAAGAGTTGCCTTTGATTTTATCGCCTTGATCACCTTTCGATGTGTTTTTATCTCCTACCCTCCTGCCTTTTCTCTCACCTGCTGTATTAATCATGGTATTCTATCATAAGCATCATAGCAGCTGCTGTTACTGAGTTCGTATCAGCTCCGTCCTGAGTGCTTTACATGTTTTGTCCTAATTCTCATAACACGTCTATGGGGTAGATACCTCATTATCCTCATTATAGAGATGAGGAAACTGAAGCCAGGAGGTTTTACAACTTGCTAGGGATCATACGGCTTATCATCTAATCACTCCACTATATCGATAATGCAATATATTTACGCTGATGGCCCTGAAGAAAAGCTTCAATAATGTTCCATATATTTTCTTAAAAGGGCAGAGGGGTGGGTAGGACATTTTAAAAACAGCCTCACTGAGGTATAATTTGCATACTCTACAATTTACCTATTGTAAGTGCACAGTTAAATGATTTCTACTAAATTTGTATTTGTGCAACTAATCCCACACTCCACTTTTTGAATATTTTTATCATCCGCAAATGTCGCTGTCTGCTCATTTGCAGTCGATCCCCACTCCCACCCTCAGCCACAGACAACCACCAATCCGCTTTCTTTCTCTATAGATTTACCTGTACTAGAGATTTCATAAAAATACATAGATGCATATGTCATACATACATATCTGGCCTCTTTTCCTTAGCATAATTTTTTTTTTTCATGTCCATCCATGCTTTTGCAAGCATCAGTAGTCTGTTCCTATGGTGAAAAATATTTCATTGTATGGCTATACCCCCAGTTAAGTTTTTGACTGTCCATGAATAATGCTGCCAGGAACATTCACATACAAGCTTTTGTGTGGAGGAAGAAATTTTGCAAGTCAGAAATCTGAGGGAATTCAATGATTACCATGTTTTTGGCTCAAAACTAATAAGATTGAAGCTGGCTGCTTCTGGCAGCTGAGGAAGCTGGAGGAAAAAAAAAAGTAGAAATCAACAAAGGATGAGGAAGAGAGGGGTAGAGGAGAAAGAGTCCTGATCCTTAATGCCCTCCCACTTCCCCTCAGCAATCCTCCTGGATTTCTATTTTCTCCTGGCCTCCCTCTTAAAAAAAAAAAAAAAAAAAAAAAAATCCATCTTCTATCCCTTATCACACCAGAATGATCAACTTCCTCGCATCGCATCTTCATCTTCGAATTCTGCCTAGGCGTCAGTTTACCCACGGCGGGGGCTGCCGACTTGCATGCCGGTTACAGAGCACAGCTGGGGGTGGGGGGATGGGTAGGGGGGTGTGGGAGGTGGGGCGCAGTGTGGGAGGCCTGCCCTCCCTGATCCGGCTGGCAAAGTGTCCTAATTCATCCAGGTTCAACTTCCCTGACCACCTTTCTCCCACAGGAGAGTTAGAGACCCTTGGGATCCCTTATAGTTCCACACAGCAGTTGTCCTCAGCTGTCTATCATTTATCTATGTATTCTATACAGTATCTATATCTATATCCACATCCTACTTACAGCTTAGTTTCTTTTTTGACATATCTAACTTCCTTGAGGGGATAGGACCTTGTTGGGAGCAGAGGGTTTTTCCCTTGATTGTCTCATGTCCTTAGCGTGTAGCACAGTAAATGTTTGTGGCATGAATGAAAGAACAGCAAATGAATAAATAGTGAATGAAGGTTCTGTGAAGAAAGGGAAAGGTGGCCTCCTTGTAGATCCACCAGGGTAAGGGACAACGGTTCTGTCGTGGAGTCACAGAACATACATGATGTGCCACATAGTAAGTTGTAATAAGTTGTAAAATGTTTTTTTTTCCAGTAACATATCCAAGTTTGCAAATAAACCACGTTGGTTTGCTTAAAAAGAAAATCAGAGTCTTCAGCCATGCCACCCTGACCATGGCCAATCCCGTCTGATCTCAGAAGCTAAGCAGGGCCGGGCCTGGTTAGTACTTTGATGGGAGACCACCTAGGAAGACCAGGTGCTGTAGGCGTCAATAAAAAATAAGGGATTGTAAGCTGACAAGGTCCTTGCAATTTTTGAGGTCAACCAAGGGTTGTCTCACCTAAAAAAAATAAAAAAATAAATAAAATAAAAAATAAGAAAATAAAAAGAAAATCAGAGATTTGAGATTATCTGCACAATAATGAAACTCTTCATTGCTTACTTTCCAATATGCTTTCTT
Source organism: Pteropus vampyrus (assembly GCF_000151845.1). Classification (NCBI taxonomy): domain Eukaryota; kingdom Metazoa; phylum Chordata; class Mammalia; order Chiroptera; family Pteropodidae; genus Pteropus; species Pteropus vampyrus. The sequence continues at coordinate 5,337,012 of NW_011888880.1, read as the reverse complement.
GAGTGGAAGGATAAAGGGTTAAGCTGTAAGTGGCCGGCCAAGATTGGTGCCAGGCCCTGGGGAGGCTCGGATGTGTGCCGTGAAGGCGGCCAGTATCTGCCAGGAGTCAGGGCAGAAAAGAGCACAAAATTTCCAGGCTAGAAAGTTGCGATGGAGCAGGCTGGGAGGGGATGATTGCAGAGCCTCCTTCCCTGACTCTGAACGAAGCAGGCGGTCTCGTCAAGGGCGCGTGAGGACGATGGGGACTTTGCAAGATTCTCGTCGTTGGCGTGTAGAGTAGACACGCATTCGTGTCCTTTTCTCTCTGAACGTGCAAAGCTCTGGGCTGACTAGTAGCCATCTTTTTCCTGGATGTGAAGTCATATTTTTCTAAAAGAAGGATCTAGACTCTCTTGGAAAACAAGAAACTTTAGGAAGATTTCCATTTAAACTAATGAAGAAATGGTGATGATAGAAGCTTCTGCGACCTAGAAAATTCATTGATGTTTTGCTTCCTTAGAGCTTGAGTACAAAGACCCATTGTCTGTCCGTTCCTCTTAAAGTTCAATTATTAGAAAATTGATTACATGTCGAAAAGTGACAGATTAATTGCTCCAGAAATCTAAATGTGTGCGAGCCTGGCATCTGTAGACCAACTGGTGCCTGCACGGTGGGCTCAAGTAGAACTGACCAGGCTTATAGACGTGTATTCTCTCGGCTGTTTAATAACTAATGGGTGTCATGGGTCATCGGGGTTTGGCGAGGGGTAGAATGTGATTCAAAAGTGGCAGCTAAAGAGGACAATGTTTAGTTAATTTATTTGTACCTTAATTCTAATGGAAAACCTTGAGGAATCTATGTGCACTTTCTTTCCGAAACTTATTTATACATTAATATCATTAGGAATGGCTATTTGTTTGTATTATCACTTCGAGTACGCAAAATAGATGGATACTATTTAATAATAGCAACGGCTAACACATTTCACTCTCGAAAGTGTCCTGGTTTCTAGGATAAGATCATCCTTCTCACTGAGCACTTACTTTGTGCCAAGCTCTCCTTCTAAGTGCTGTATATGGATTCATTTATATGTAGTCACAGTGCCATACATCCTTAAGACCATGCCTCCAAATTTTGAAGACAATTAACCATTTGGCATTAGCTAGAGTGATATTGTGCATGCTCTTAATAGACTCTTCTTAGCATTTTCATTAGTCAGGGGTGTAATGGTGCTGGGAAAATCTAATAATAAAGGTAAGCAACGGTAATTGGTTGTTATGGATTAATCAAAGAGCCTATAAAGCAGAGCATATAAATTTTGGATCTAATCGTCACTGGAAATGTTCTGTGTCCTTTCAGAGAAGATGAATGAGCATGTAGAGAAAACTGACCTTTTTTTTTTCTCATTAATAACATTTCTTTTTATTAAAGATGAATTTATCACCGGTAATTATTACCTTTCCTTTCAGCAGGTTTGTATAGAATAACACAGCCAGAAGGGAAAAAAATACTAAAAAACTTATCATCAAATGAAAATTATTGGTTCTTTCCCCCATTTGCTCTTCTGTACGACAAAGGTTAAATTTTAGATACCTGACAACTATATGAAGGTACTGAATCCCCATGAATTGTAGACTTTAGATATGTGAAATGCATAATTTGTGAATTATATCACAATGAAGCTGCTATAAAACAATTTAGGTCCCTGTCCTATTGTTTATAATCTCATAAAAATGTCCTGGTGCATACATTTTAAGAACAAAGTATATACACATCAATATCCATTTGATGTGAATCGTATATTAATGCATGTTCTTGTAGCATGATGTAACTTGAGAGGAGATTATATAAAATGGGCATTGGATGTTCTATAAGGAGACTGAATTATGCTTCATGAGCACACATTATAATGTCAATTGAGCAATGGTTTTAATGAATATCACAAACGCACCAAATACAAGAAGTGAAATCTGGCCTAGTCACACCCAGACCTACGAAATCGGAATCTCTGCTGTTGGGATTGGAACATCAGTTTTAAAAGCTTCCTTTTTAAAGTGCCTCCAAGGTTGAAGGACACCAGATTAGCTGAAAATGGCTGGGATGAGAGCACCAGGTGACAAGCACTTTCTTTCAATTGGATATGCTAGAAATTGGCTTCTTCCTACCGAAAGAACTGCTTTGCTTATGTAAATATACTCTTGAATACTTGTAAGTACTGATTTTGCATGAGCTTCAGACAGATTGAGTGGACATAAACTAGAAGGAAAACAGCTAGGGGCTGGGGTGGGGGTGGGTGGGAGTGGTGGGAAGCATGAATTAAAAAAAAAAAAAATCAAAATAAGAAACAGTAAATGAGAACCTAGAGGCCCTTCAATTGTTCTTACATCTTAACACTAGAAAGGACATCAAGAATCTAATCCAATATCTACATTTTCCCCCCAGGAAGGTAAAGAATTAGAAGTTAGGCAAGAAGTCCAAGGACACACAGCTAGTAAATAGAGGCCAGGACTGGTCCGTGCCTGTCCATTCTAATTCTAATACGGTGGGAGGCGCTTACTCCCTTCCAAACCGTGCTGCTGAAATAACTTCATACTTCTAGAAAAGCCACAGAAATAGTATAATTTCTGTCAAACGTTTCCCCTGCTTTGCCTAACGTCACCCTCTTATATAACTGAGGTACGACAATCAACAATCAAATTAATGTTGGTACAATGAAATATTCTTTTGCAAATGAAACTGAGACTTAGGTCAAACGGCTTGCAGAAGGGCACACAGCAATAAGTTGCAGTCCTTGTCACCTTTAAGGGACACAAGTACCCACTTACCTTTGTTTCATCTAAAAAGCCTTGTGTAAAAAAAATAAATAAAATAAATAAAATCACCTTGTTACAAGAACATGTTTCTAGAATGAAGGCTAGGTGAGAGCAGCATACTGTCCCGCTGGCACCACGGATGCAAGACATTTGCGGGCATTTGAGAGTCCCCCCCCCACCCCCAAGGGCCCGCGCATTTGATTTAATGCTCTGTTGCAGTTGCAGTCTTGAAATTCTTAATAATTTTATCTTGGAACTTGTGTTTGTTTGTAATGGCCAATAGTACAATGGAATGATAAATCTAGCAGCAGGGTGGGAACAACCGCCTAAGGGTACAAAACGGCGGCGCCAGTGAGTGTGGCTTGGCGCCCAGTGCGCATGCGCAAACCTTTGCCCGAGCCTGGGAGGCGGAGTGGGGACTTGAACCCACATTAGAGGTGGTGACAGTGGAGGCAGGAGCTGAAGAGAGGAGGTGCTCCGCATGTCTGTCCTCGGAGGTCCCTGCAGCGCCTCTGGCCTGCAAACTTTGCCAGTAAATAATTATGAAACAAAAGCGTTGACTTTGCAATAGATCACCAGAGGTCACTAGAATTCTTCAATGAATTTAAGACCTCTGGTTTTGAAAACTCCCACCACATTGCAAAGCAAGTATCTTGTCTTAGAAATAGAAATTAAATTTAAAGCTGGTCACATGCAATGGAAAGGAACACTACTTTAATATGTTTCAGAGGAACCAGTTCTTAGAAGACAATTTTAAAATGATTTTTTCTCTTGCAATTGAAGATACAACGATAGAACGAATAAACGGGCATTTGGAATTATGTACAAACCATGAAGTCACTTTCAGTTTCTTGTAAACCACAAGAGAGAGGAAATGTCAGAGAAAACATTAAAATGCCATTGCATTTAAAATTAAACTTACACCGACTAATTTGTATTCAGGAAGAGCTAAATCTTTTTAGAAAAATTATTCCGTGAGAATCATCACCTACATATGTACTAAAATTTATTTTTTGAAATGATTTACCAGGAATTTATCCCAATAAACTATAGGTTGCCACAGTCTATAAAACTCTCAAGTCCACTAACATTTATATCAGCAGAAAAGTTCTCAAAATTAAAAATTATCAAAAATTATTTGTGATCTTACATTTGCCAAGAGTGACTTTCAATTATACAGATTGAAAATGAAGTTGACAAAGGGTAAATTTTGCTGATGTAATAAGTGAATGTGCAGAAAAATGAACCAGGAAAATCTTATTCCTGATCAAGATATCACATTAATGTTATTACTTATTGCGTTGATGAAATTATGACAGCATAAATCCTTTCTTTTGCAATTTTAAGTTTGTTTTTATTCATATATCACCATTACTCCTATTACCTTACATATGTAATATTTTTAAAGGAAAAAGCTTTATATTTTAGTATTTTTAATGGCATGTTTTTCCCACCCTTTGAAGCAAGAAGCCTCACACTTTTATTTTGCACTGGGCCTACGGGGTTTCGGGTTTTGGGTTTCGGGTTTTGTAGCTGGGCCTGCTGAGGCCGTCACACTTTGCATAATGGCGTTGCTTCTGCTTCTGCGTTTAAATCTGAGATTTAAAATCCCTGGCAGGTGTATCTGTTGGCAAAGCCTAGGTCTGTACCCTGTACACTACCTACAAGGGAAACTGGGCTAGGAAAGGGAGTATGTAGTGTATGTATATATATGTGTGTGTGTGTGTGTGTGTGTGTGTGTGTGTGTGTGTGTACATATATATATCTACATATACATATAAATAAAATTATAAATATTACTATATATATTTAGTCCTTTAAGAGGAGGTGGCTCTGTCTCATAACGTGAGAGATTACTTACATAGAAAGAAGGTTCACATACTGGCCAGAAAAAAAAGAAAATGATAACTATCCACTAAAGAGGGGTGCCCAAGACTGAAGTGAGAATTGCTGCTACACAGGCCCCCATGGGTTAGAAACACCCTGAGTTAAAAGCAAATGCATTTAATGTGATGATATTATTGACTTCAGCTTGAATTTTGAATACTTGAAGATGCCATTTGACTCAGCGGCTCTGTAACTTCAGCTATGAGTGAATGAAAGCATTATTAAATAGAGAGACCCGATGAGAAGTTCTGAAGTTTGGTAAGCTGCATGGCCAGTGCCTGAATGACAGTTCTGGGGTTAGAGGTAGAAAGTGAAACTGGCCATATTACATCTGTTCAGTGTGAAGAATGTGATTATCAGCTAAAATGCAATTCTCTGCTCAGGGAGCGGTGGACAGAAATTCGCAAAGGGACAGGAGCTTGAAAAGATGCTACAAAGGATGTCAGGGAAAGAGATTTTACCAAAGATTCTTCAAATAAATCAAATTATCATGGCTTGCTACGATTTTAGTTAACCAACAGGATCTGGTCTTCTAACAAATAACCATGAAAGAATGAACCAGAAAATCTGAGTTGGTGTGTGAGGAGGTGTCTTCCTGATGCCTCCCATAATGTTAGCCTTTGTTGTTGTTGTTGTTTTTAACGACTACAGCACCTGATATTCCTAGGCAGTCTCCCATCCAAGTACTAACCAGGCCTGACCCTGCTTAGCAGTTTCCGTGATCAGACGAGATTAGGCACGTTCAGGGTGGCATGGCTGTAGACCGTTGTTGTTTATGGCTGTGATCTGTATCACTTTAATCAGAGGATAAGATATTTCACATCCAAAGGTGTAATATTCAGACTCAGTAGTTGTAGTGGGGTGCATGGTGGACCCCCAAAAGATGCACCTCCGGCCTGACTCCCAGAAGCCGAGAATGTGACCTCATTTAGAAAAAGGGTCTTTGCAGATGTGATTAAAGAGCTCACAATGAGATCATCCTGGATTATTCAGGTGGACACTCAATACAATGACAGGTTTAACATAAGAGACAGGAGAAGACACAGAAGGCCAGGTGAAGATGAGGCAGAGATTGCAGTGGTGCAGCCGTGAGCCAAGGATGCCTGGAGACGCAGATACTGGCAGAGGCGGGGAAGGGTCCTCCCCTGGAGCCTTTGGAAAGCCTGCAGCCCCGCCCACACCTAGATTTCTGACTGCTAGTCCCCAGAACAGCCGGGAAAATACATTTCTGTTGTTTTAAGCCATCCAGTTTGTGGGACTCTGTTACAGGAGCCCTGGGAAAATGACACAGTAGTTTCTCAGAGGATAGTCTCAGAGAAGCTAAACTTCTGTGTTCATACATTCTTAAGAAGATTCATTAACCTTGTTATTTCTGAAAATGACATTTCGATTGCATCTTCCAGAATCGTCCTGTGGCTCCTTGATCTTGCCACCACCGACATTATCTGACACCCATAACCACCTGCCCTGCTTTCCATTTTTTTCCTGAACCACTGGTCTGAATGGGACTTGCACAGGTGATACCCTAGGTGGCTTATTAGTAAGACGAGTACCGAATTTAGAATTCTGGCATCTGAAAACATATCTAATGAAGGATGATTTTTACCCAAATGAATGTCAGGAAGGTACTTACCATGATGATTTTGGGGTGAAGTAATGCACATGTTTTCCTCAAGGTATTGCTTCTCTGTATTAGTGCTTTGGAACACCTCGTTAAGAGAGGAAAATGCATTTTCTCCTAATGCTGCAAGCTCTATTTTTTTTTTTTTTTTTGTATTTTCCTTTTAACTTAAAAAAAAGTTTCATACTAGAGTAAAGTCTCTATTTTTTTAAAAAAAGAAATAAAAAAAGTTTCATACTAAAGCAAATTATTATTTTTTTTTTAAAAAAAGGAAATGTGGAGAGCATTTTCAGAGCAAAATAAGAATTTTCCATTTTTTAAATTTAAATTTTATTTACTTTTTTTAGGCGAGGCAACCCTTGGTTGACCTCACAGATTGCCAAGACCTTGACCTTGTCAGCTTACAATCCCTTATTTTTTATTTATTAACACCTACAGCAGCTGGTCTTCCTAGGTGGTCTCCCATCCAAGTACTAACCAGGCCTGACCCTGCTTAGCTTCTTGAGATCATACGGGATTGGGTTTGTTTGGGGTAGCAGGCTGTAGGCTGAATTTTCCTTAATAGTAGTATTGCTTCAGATGACACTCTATTCTAACTGGGTAGCTTCTCCTTTGTCAGCATCCTGAAGGCAACTGTTCAAGTCTCTTTCTGGACAGTTCTCATTCTGATTGCATCTCATTTTCTTTATGTCACTTTTATCTAATAAGATGATTTCTCCTGGGATTGAAAAGGTAACAATTTTTGAGCAGTTCCAAGGAACAGCCAGGCGATCTACTCCGATTGGTTTATCGGCATAGTTTACTCTCATGTAAGTTATAAATAATAGCTTTCTCTTTAATTTGTATTCCTCATTTACTTCTCATAGAGAAGGAAAAGCAGACTTAAATCAAATATAATTGACTCTATCAATACTTTTTAGAAGAATTTTTGAGGTCCTCTCACTGCAATTTTTTTCCCCATTCAGTTTATAAATCAACGAGAGTTGTTGAGAAATGCTGCATAATCCCACTAATAATGGAGGTGAAGCTTAGAGCCTGGAATCACCTCACAAAAATGGGTAGTTAAATGTTTTCAGCTAAATGACATTTCATGACAGTGCCAGAAGAAAAAGAACCTTTTATGGGGAAAAAAAAAATTGTAACTTTCAATTTTATTGGAAATAATTATCCCTCTAAAACAACATAGTCAGAACATGACTGCTACATTTAAAATATCTTGGGTTTATATTACAATAATTCTAAAACCTATGTTTATATTAACGCACTTATCCCCTAAATTGTAGAATTACCTAAATTTATTTTTTTAAGGAAATACTTATTATTTTCTATTTAATTTATGATCTTTTTTATTTAATTCTCAACAAAGCAATGTGCCTTTAGCAATATCATCATTTAACGAAGCTCTGTAACTTGAAATAAAACTATGACTAGATTGCTGGCCCTCCACATATACCTTAATATGCAATTATGTTAGCATAGGAGTCATTTTTGTATTTAATTTGAATATGGTTAAATATCCTCACTGATTAAAAAGTATTTTAATTTTAAAAACAAGGTTTAGGAAAATTACTGTGTTGTTTACCTCCCCCCAGCTCCCACTCTTTACATCAGGATTCCGTATTGCGCTTTATTCTCCCTTAACTCTCTTTTACTTTCTACATTGTCTCTTTCTTACATGCTCCTCAGTCGCTGCTGAGTGTGATACCTCCTTTCCTCCACCAATTTTCTGTGACAGGTATGCAAAGAAGTAAATAGGCATTTTGTAGAAAATATAACTTTTTTTTTTTATCATTTAACTTATAAAAATTGAAATATGTTGAGATATATTGGGAGTAAAAAAGAATTCATTTTGATTTGTACATGTCAAGTTGTTTGATACTTTAGTTCTGGTAAAACCATTAAATTAAG
>NW_011888880.1:5325248-5327930 GCF_000151845.1 Pteropus vampyrus | reverse complement strand
GCTTTGTATTTTGTACATTTAACAATGTTATTTTGAGAAGAAGGTGAAAAGGCTTCACCAGGCAAGGTCTTAGTGAATATTCAGTAGTGGTGGTGGTGGCAGTCATGGTTAGTGACATGAAAGAGACCACTTGATCTATTTATTTATTTATTTATTTATTTTTTGTGGTGACATTGGTTAACAAAATTCAGTAAGTTTCGGTTGTACATTTTAATAGTAAGGCATATATATATTTACATCGTATGTTCATCTCTCATAGTTAGATTTCTTTCTGTCACCACATATTTGACTGTTTTTACCCCATCTACCTCCCTCCGCCCCCCTACCCTCTGGTAACCACTAGTCTAGTGTCCATGTCCGTGAGTCTCTGTCTGTCCTGTTTGTTTGTTGCTTTTAGGTTTATATCCCACATATAAGTGATATCATGTAATTTTCAACTTTTTCTGTCTGGCTTATTTCGCTTAGCATGATTATCTCGAGGTCCATTCACGTCACAAATGGCAGTATTTCATCTCTTCTTATGGCTGAGTAATATTCCATCGTATATATGTGCCACAGCTTCTTTAGCCAATCATCTATTGTAGGACACTTCAGTTGCTTCTGTGTCCTGGCTGCCGTGAATAATGCTGCTATGAATATTGGTGTGGAAATATCTTTTGCACATGAATTTTCAAGTCTTTGGAGTAAATAAAAGTAGAGGGGTTGCTGGATCATATGGTAGATCAATTCTTAGTTTTTTGAGGAATCTCCATACTGTTTTCCATAGTGGCTGTACCAATTTGCAGTCCCACCAGCAGTGTATGAGGGTTCCTTTTTCTCTGCATCCTCTCCGACATTTATTATTACCTGTCCTATTGATTATAGCTATTCTAACAGGTGTGAGATCGTATCTGATTGTGGTTTTGATTTGCATTTCCCTAATAGCTAGCCATGTTGAGCATCTTTTCATATGTTTGTTGGCCATTTGTATGTCTTCTTGGGAGAAGTGTCTGTACAAGTCCTCTGCCCATTTTTTGATTGGATAGTTTTTTTTTGTTTGGTTTTTGTTTTTGTCATTATTGAGTTGTATGAGTTCTTTGTATATTTTGGATATTAGGCCCTTATTGCAGGCGTTGCTTGCAAATATATTTTCCATTTGGATGGTCATCTCTTTACCTTGTTGACAGTTTCTTTTGCTGTGCAGAAGCTTTTTAGTTTGATGTAGTCCCATTTATTTATTTTTGCTTTTACTTCCCTTGCCTTTGAGGTCAAATTCATAATATCCTCTTTGAGTCCAAGGTCCATGAGTTTAGTTCCTATGTTTTCTTCTATGCAATTTATGGTTTCAGGTGTTATATTCAGGTCCTTAATCCATTTTGAGTTAATTTTGGTGTGTGGTGATAGACAACAGTCTAGTTTCATTCTTTTGCCAGTGGCTTTCCAGTTTTCCCAGCACCCTTTATTGAAGAGGCTTTCCTTTCTCCACTGTATGTTTTTGTTTTTTTTGTTGAAAATTATTTGCCCACAAAACGTGGGTTTACTTTTGGACTCTCGATTCTGTTCCACTGGTCTTTGTGTCTGTTTTTCTGCCAGTACCAGGCTGTTTTGATTATTGTCGCTTTGTACTATAATTATAATTTGTACTTCATATTATAGTAATGATGCCTCCAGCCTTGTTCTTTTTTCTCAGAATGGCTTTGGCAATTCAGAATGGCTTTTATGCTTCCATACAAATTTGATGATTTTTTGTTCTATTTTGAAAAAGGCCATTTTAAATTTAGGTAACACCATTCTAAAGCTTAGGACAGTGAAAATATGTAGTTTTTTTCTTTCCTTCAGTTTCTTTGGAATCTAGAACAGCGAAAACTTTATCCTGCACATCCTATTGGGCTGCAGTTTTTCTAGAAGAATGAAACTCCATTGTACACTCAATTCAATGAAAATTCCTAAACTAATTTTTTGTTTTTGGATTAAGAAATATAATCACATAGACCCCAAAATAATGTAATTTAAGAAACCATAATAGATCATTTGGTTAACTCCATAACCAGAGAAAGCAAATCATTGCAGGAGCTCTTATGAACACAGCTGACCATTTCATCCTTCAGTATGATATGGCAACAAAGTTGGAAGTGACTATATTTGGGAAAAATGCATCTGAAGAAAGATCAGTTTGAGATCTGGATTTTCTTTTACATTTTGTTTTATTTTTCCAGAATAAGTAGAGCTTTTACATTTTGTTTTATTTTTCCAGAATAAGTAGAGCTACTTGTTACACCAACGGAAAACTCATTTAACAAACCACTTTTCAATTATGAGTGAATTCACAAATCCCTTGGCAGCTTTATGAGGCTATTGCATAATATGTTTAATGACTTTTTAAAATTTGCTCTCATTGCTTTATGGTTAAGTGATCTATAGCTCTTTCCTCGAACGTGTTTTCTGTTCAATACACACATGCATTTCTCATTACTCTCAGTGTAATGGAGCAGGATTCTCAGAAAGGATAGCTTTGGAACTGTATGTAACAGTTTCATCTGTTTCAGGATAACTTCCTGTACTTTTAGAAGAATAACTCCTATACACACATACACACAAACACACACTCACACAGCCAATTTTTCACACAGCCAATTTTCCTTCCTTCCTTCCTTCCTTCCTTCCTTCCTTCCTTCCTTCCTTCCTTCCTTCCTTCCTTCCTTC
>NW_011888880.1:5307211-5325064 GCF_000151845.1 Pteropus vampyrus | reverse complement strand
AGTTTTGCAGCTTCTTTTATGCATTTGAAATAAAGGAGGGACATAAGGAAGGTCAGAGAAAGCAAGGTGGGGATTGGATTACAGGGCAATTAATGAGATTAAGTACTCTCTTGAGAGTTAAGACCCCCTTCAAGAGGTAATTACTAATGGCATTTCTAAGGTGTGTTAACCTAGATGCACTAGAACAACGGACAAGGACAGGGCTGGCTTAAAACCTTTCACGAAAGTTAAAAGGCCTGGGATGTGACTACCCACCGTGACCTGCCCAGTTAGGAATTTATGATTAGATCACCCTGTGAGGTTACTTTCCATAGAACCCCCTTTTTTTCATTCACAGTTCCCCCTTTTGGTTATCATCCAAAGAATGCATTGATGAACCATTTTTGGTTGGATAGTGTGGTCTCACAGCACTAGGAAGTCTCATTCCTAGGAAGTCTCAGTATCCATGTTGTCTTGTTGACATTTGGCGAGAGGAAATACGGTAACCACGGGATCCGAGGTGAGGCCGAGTATCTCCCAAAACAGGAAGGGCAGGTAACTGGAAGGCAGTCAGGTGTTACGGTCTTCATTGAGAAAAAACAGTCTGGATCATTTCTATTCTATGCACTATCATGATCCGAGTTTTGCCTTCTCTCATTTTGTTGTATTGGCATCTAGTATGACATTTACATACGCCATGAAAATAGTGTTAGCAGTTATCTTATATACGTTCAGTAATCACAAACAATTGAACTATATAGAGAAACCCAAAGAACAAGTATAACTATTATGACTAATATCATTAGCAGACTAGTGAAGACAATCAAACAAAATGGATTCTGAGTTCAATATCAATCCCTGGATATACAGGCCATGTCAGTGTCTAGGGAGGGCTGTCTGCGTCTGATGTCAGCAGCTTCTTGTCCTGGAAAAGGCTTTGATGTCTGTAGACAGGGGTAGATGTCTATTGGAGGTTAGGCACCTGATAAAGTCCATTCCAATGAAGTTGGAGAGTGTCTTTTATTTGATGTCCTTTCCAGTTGACAAAATCTCTAGGCGGCGGTCAGTGATCTTTATCGTCTTTGTCTCCTGGGAGCTCGCTTAAGGCACGGTAGTCCTTGTCCTCCTACGAGGGGGCAGTTCCAAAAGCCAGTTTCTTAATTTACTGTGAGAAATACACCTGTCATAGCACTAGATGCTATGTTTGTGGACTATAGCACTTTTTCTCTGTAGGCAAATGTATCTGGAAACCAAACTACAATCAGCAGGTTGTTGGGGGAGCATCAAATCAGAGAGAAGGGTATGGATGATCTTGCTGGCTGGTGTGTCCAAGGACCTTCTCTCCTGTGGGAGTCTCCTTCGCCTGGACTGTCCATGGGTCACAGAGCTCTCTCTCTCTTGCTAGATTCATTTTTGACTTGACTTTAAGAATGGTAATTCTAATTTTCCATTGCACATGTATAAATTTCAACCTTTGTTACAAGTGTTTTTGGGAAAGATGTTATTTTTATCTCAATATTTTTTAATGAATGGTTAATGCTCTAACTTTGGAGCCAACTTGCTTGGGCTAGAAACCTGCTCTGCTATTTTATGAGTCACGTGGTCTTGAATTAGGCGTTTAACTTCTCTGTGCCTCAGTGAAATCTGAAAATGGGGAAGACAATGATAGTGCCTATGTAATAGGATTGTTAGAGAATTAAATGAGATTATACATATAAAGTGCTTAGAACAGTGCTTGACATACTTAATGGTGGCCACTCTTTTCCCCCAAGGCAGGATTTTCTTGCCCTGTAATAGTATGCAATGGTGGGGGGTAAATGGCAATAAATTAAATGTATGAAATTAGGGAAATGGTTAAATAAATTATGGTGTATCTATATATTAATTTCTTAACGATGCCATAACAAAATACCACAAACCAAGTGGCTTAAAACAACAAAAATTTATTCTCTCACTGTTCTGGAGGCTAGACGTCCAAAATCGAGGTGTCAGGGGCCAGGCTCACTCTAAGGGTCTAAGGGAAAATCTGTCCCATGCCTCTCTCTTAGCTTCTGGTGCTGAAGTGATCCTTGGCATGTTTTGGTTTGCAAGTGTATAACCTTAATCTCTGCCTCTGTTGTCACTTGGTGTCTTCCCTCCGTGTCAGTCTTCTTAAGAGGACACTAGTCACAGCAGATTAAGGGCCTCCCGTACTCCAGTATGGCCTCATCTTAACTAATTAATTATCTCTGCAACGCCCTTATTTACAAATAAGTTCTCGTTCTAAGGTGCTGGGTTTGGAACTTGAACTTATCTTTTCCGGAGGGACACAATTCAACCCATGACAATCTGTAAGTTACAAAGCCATATAAGTCATACTTTCAGAGAATATTTAATTCTTCTTGGTATGATTGCCCTCAGATTAACACTCGCACGTGACCGTGAAGAGGGCATGTATGGTGGTGTTTGTAAGGCGAGACATTGGGAAAAACTGCGTATCCGATAGTAAGGGAATGGACAAGTAAACTCATATCCATCCCAAACGCACAATGCAGCAGTTAGAGAGAATGAGATAGATTTATGCTTACTGATTAAAACAGAAAAAGCACATTTCAGAACAATGGACATTTAGTTCTTGGGCTTACTCTGTTCTAGTCTCATAGCTTTGAGAATTATCGTCATGTGGCTAAACCTCACATTTATATCTTTAGCTTGGACCTCTTCACTGGACCCAGACCCTACCCACCGTCTCCACTGGGCAGTCAGACAGATATCTCAAACATAACTTCTGTGATGTCAGACTCATGCCCTTCCTCCCTAACCTGTTCCACCTGTCGACTTTCCTATCTTGGTTAATACCAGCCCAGTCTTCAGTTGCTCAGGCAAAAACAAGCAAACGAGCAAGCAGACAGGAACAAAAAGCATGGCAGCGTCCTTAGCCTTGTCTCTCACCCCACGTCGAATCTGTCAGCAAGTCCTGTTGTCCCTGCCTTGTGCACATGTCTGGGATGGGGGCAGTCCTCACCACCTCCATTGCTGCTGCACTGGTCCCAACCTCTCTCCCCTCTCTGTGGTGACAGAGTCGATCTCATTCTATCTAACTGCTGCATCTCCTAAGGGAGCTCCTCCTCTGCCCTTGCCCCCCGAACCCTGCCCAAGTCCTCTCTGTTCTCAGCACAACGGTGACGTCGATCCCTCTAAATCCTAAGACAGATCTTGTGTTCAACATCTGTGGAATAAACGGAGCTCAAAGGAGAAGAGCCAAGGCTATTGTTGAATCAGAGCTTGCTGCATGAGGGAGCCAGCCGTCACTTGCATGTTGGCAGAAGAAATAGAGATGGCTGCCTGTGCCCTGCTTGGAGGTCGTTGGATGGGGAAGCTGGAGGCAGGAGAACTAGAAAGGGGCAGCCTATGTGATTGGTAGGGTATTGCATTTGGCTTTCTCTGGTTGGTCCTAAGATGGAAGTATAGAGAAATGTCAGGGAGGCCGGTTATTAATCGAGTCCTGACCGTTTGGGGCCAATTGTTAGAAAAGTTATTATTTAGCTTCCTGGGTTGTTACTAGTGATACAGCCTAACTTTCTACATGGCTGTCTTATTGCAGGCTGGCTTCCTGGCCCAGTTACTGTGGCTGAGGGGTTGCTTTCCTGGACTGGTTGCTACAGGTTGTAGGTCAGAGTTCTATCTTCATATCTGGCCACTGCCTGTATGTCTGCTTAGTCCTTCACCTGCAACTGCTCCTCCCTTCCCAGTAAAACCCAGTCCTCCTAAGAGCAGGCAAGGCCTTATGTGACTTGGCCCCAAGTGCCTCTCTGTCCCTCTTCCCACTACTGTCTGTCTTGAGCTTTCGGTTCCAGCCACGTGCCAGGCACGTGCCCCTCTCAGCCTGTGCACAGAGCGCTCCCCAAGGTGTCTGCCTGGCTCACTCCCTCACTCCTGCAACTCTGCGCCCAGGTGTCCTGTTTCCACATCCGGATCCTCGTAACTGGCACAGCTTTTCTCTCTAGCACTTAGCATCGTCGACAAAGCTACAAAACTTATTTATAATGTTAGTGTCATCTCTCCCGATTGCAACGCTAACTCCACGAAGGCAGGTATTTTTGTGTTTTCTCTACTAAAGTGTCCCCATTAATGAGAGAAAAACATAGCACATATGAGGGACTCCAACATATATTTGTGAAATAAATGATGTATGACAAATAATACCCTCCTATTTTTCATTATTGCTCTAGACAGAGTATGTGATAAAATGTCTTTTTAACGACTTTCGAGTATAATACCTATTATTACAGCTTTCCCCACTGTCTATATATAAATCGTTCCTTGTTTTGCTGTTTTTACAGAACGTGCACCATCTGCCCTGTGCCCTCTGACCTCACCCCCACCACTTAGTCCCTTGCTTGCTCTGTCCAGGACAAGTGGCTCCTTGCTGTTCCTTAGGCAACCAGGCAGGAACCCCTCAGGCCTCGCAGGCTGCACTTACCTTCACCCGAATGCCCTTCCTCCTGGCATTCCCAACGATGTTCGTACACAAATAAAATAGAGTTTAGAGCTCCTTCTTAGAACATCCCTCAACACGGGATGATGGCATAACACCAGCAGACGGGAGCGAGATGATCTGGGCTACTTTCGCCCTTCTCTGAAGCTCTGGCTGGTGGGTAAATTGTGGACTATCAGTGCAGAATGAATTTCAGAAAATCCTCTAAAAACAAATTCTGTTCCTCTGAACCAACCTTTGGCCAAGTGTCCAGCTGCATTGAGTTGGAGGTTGGGTCCCTTAAGCTGTAAGCGGTGCCTATTACAAAAAAAATATAGAACAAGTATCCACTAATCTGAAACTAATGTACAATAATATTGAAGGTCAACTGTAAAAAATTAAAAAATAAAAAATAAATATAAATAAAAACTGGACATACCTCCAAGGGGAAAAAAGAATGGAAAAGAAAAGAGAAAAAAGAAAAGAAAAAGTACCCACCAAATAGCTGACTCGAGCAGTGCCCCTGCAGGGCAGCACCCTCCTGGATCACTCATTTAGAGTATAACCCTGGGTTAGTGATTTCCAGTTTTTTTGAATTATATACCCTTATCGGTAAAAACTTTTTGACAAACACCATCAACATGTTTACGTTTTTACTTTAGAAATGCTATTCAGTTAGTCCATGATGATTTCTCATGCACCTTATGAAGCGTATACAGAAATAGAAAATTTTCAGTGGTGAGATTAACACAAATATGAATAAAATCTTTTCATTCATTCGACCCCAGGAGATCACCGTGAGCATGGCCAGGGATCATGACGCGAGGTCATCGCGTTGCCCTGTGGAGAACTCCGTACCTTCCTTTAAAAGGGAAGGCGAAATTCCCACAATATCAAGTGAATCATTTAGGGCGTACAGTTCAGTGGCATTTGGTGCGTTCACGTTGTTGCGCTACTATCATTTCTATGGAGTTTCAAAATGTTTTCATCACTCAAAAAGAAAACTCCATACCCATCAGGCAGTCACTCTCCCTTCGTCCCTGGAAACCACCTACTGGCTTTCTGTCTCTAGACTTACCTATTTTGGGGTATCATACAAATGGAATCATAGACTGTATATCCTTTTGTGTCTGGCTTCTTTCACTCAGCATAAAATAACACTTGTTATTTTCCATTTTTTTTCTTTTAATTATGCCAACCCCGTAGTTGTAAAGTGGTATCTCATTGTGGTTATGATTTGCATTTCCCTAATGACTGATGATATTGAGAATCTTTTCATGTGCTTGTTGGCTATTTGTATAACTTCTTTGGAAAAATATTCGTTTAGGTCCTTTGCCTGTTTCTAAATTGGGTGGTTTGTCTTTTTGTTTTTGAACCACTCCACCTGTTCACTTGTCACACAGTGATGAGTGGCATTTCTCTGATGATCCAGAAGCCCACTGAGAAAGAATGTATTACATTCATTATAGTTCTGATATTATAAGATTATAATCATATCATTGATCATCCAAATATGATGAACATATTAACCATTAATGAGGTGGCTTGATCATCAGAACACCTCATTCTCCAACCCATTCCATCGAGTAACAGTTTGCTATGTAAATATCTTGACTTTCAGGTAACACATAGTAAGGCTTTGCAGATGACAGCTGTGCATAGATTTTCTTTTTGGTCACCCCATAGAACGGCTAAGCAATTATTGCTACTTGAAAAGGTTTTTAATTGATGCAAGCTTGAGGTGTTCCACCCTTGATTTTAAGTGTATATAACGATCACTATAAAAGTAATTACAAATTAATTGGCCGTTACCTGGATGCTAGACCATGTATTTTCTGATAGTGGATTATTATTATGTGCTTGGCCAAAACTATGGACTTTGATGGCTAAATTTTTAAAGCTCTGCTTTCTTTTATGTATTCTATTCTCAGTTGACATATTAACAAACCAAGTAAAGGATCATATTGGCTTTTAGGAAAGGTATAAGGAATGATGTGGTTGAACCCAATGGAAAGTACAAGAAGGTAAAAAATTTATTTTATTTTGAACCATGTAGTTTACTCTTAAATTTGTGTAATACTTGAAACCTCTCAGCTTTGGTGATCGATCATTGGTTATCACTTACTCGATAGTCAATCAAAACCATGAACAATGAGTTTTAGTGGGCAAGAAACAAAGACTATTATTGTCTTCATTTCCAACTCTAAAGGCCACTGTCCCTTAATTTAGCCAAATGACCACATGGGAAATGATTCCATTCTAGGCTAATAAATGCAGTGCCAGAATCTTTTGTTTTAGCTAAATCTTTAGAAATGAGTAAAGATCAGTATTGGAAGGAAGCCATATGGTGCTTGTAGATCTTATGCAGTCTGGGCCCTGGGGTGCTTTTTAAAAAATCCTTCATGCTTTTATTACTTGGCTAAGCACATTACTTGGTTTTCTGGAGCTCTTGATCTGCACAATGGGAGAAATATTACGTGTTGTATTTTTAACTTCTGAAAGTTCTATTTAGATCTCTATGCATAAATTGTATAGAATGAGAATACGGCATTTGTTGATTTCAGAAAACTTACATTCTGTATCCTACTCTTCAGAAGAGAAGAGCAAATAATTATTTCTCATCAGTGTCCTTTTTCCCTGTGATCACAGGGAGACATGGAGAAAGAGCAGAAAATTATTCTGTAGCCAACTCAGTGAAGAGGACCCGATGACATGTACGTGTATACATATATGCACTCATTTATCTATCGAATCAAAGCATGTGCTTTAAAATATTCTTCAGTTATAGAATTTTGTGGATGAGGGCAGATGAAGGATGCTCAGGATGAATATATTACAATAATGCTTTTGTGACAAAGACAGATTTAAAAAATTTACACACTGACACACTAACTTATGTTATACTGGATTATTGCATGGACTATAAATTAAAATAAGTTCAACTGCCAATCCAACATTGGTAATATATCATAGAAGGAACAACAACAACAAAAAAAACTCACCTCCCTCTTCCAAATGAATCAATTAACACTGAGCAAACAGGCTCTTGAATTTCATCAAGACTATGCTCTTTTAATTTTATTTTGATTTATAATTTTTTTAAATGGTAGAAATGCCAACAGGTGCATCAGTGAAATGCTCTTATGTGTGTCTCCTTCCAATGAGAGATTCTTTATCCTCTGGGATTGAGGCTTATTAACCTTGGCCTAATTGTGGTCTTGAGCTGTCACTCATTTATTATTTATCTTCATAACCTCTAACCTGGTTCTCTATCCATTTTAAACAAACAAGACAGCCCTAAGTGCTCTCTTAAACCACCTAAAATGTATTCATTCTTCTACTTACACATAGGCCCTCCGTCTTCTTGCAAAAAGTGTCTGATCTATGCAGCAGAATTCTTGAGATTATAAATAAGAATTCTTGCATTTTTAAAAGAGACCCAAGACTAAAAAGCTATTGAAAGAGATCTGAGGGGTGTAATTCCAGGCTTTTGGTCAGCAGAGACCTCGAGCCCTCAGGGGCTGGCTTCTCTGCCTGCATTTCAGGGGGGAGCCCTACTTTTGGCACTCTTTCCAGTGTCAACCTAGAAAAAAATCTAATGAGGAGTGCAGAGCTGTCTGTACAACCGAGATCGCAACGCTGCATGCACCCAACCCTCGAAATTATGGACATTGATTTAAGACTAGCCTACCAAGGTAAGTGGTCAATTATACACTATGTTCCTTATCTCCTTGCCTGGAAGATCGTTCAGTTAGTGAGCAAAGTCTATTTTCCAGGTTTCCTGTCTGTCCGCACACAGGGACATTGGCCCCACCCTGTCTCCCTCCTTCCGTTTGTCTTTCAAAGTTGCGCTCTCCTTTATGGTTCTGTGCTCTGTTCCTGGTAGGTAAGGGTTTCCTTACAGATGAAACGCAATCCTTTCAGCTCCCTTAGGAGTCCGCTGTCCTCTGTCCAGTTCATACTCTAATCCTCACCCTCACCTCAAGCTCACTTTTGTTCTCTTTCCTTAGTTCAAAATACTGTTCTACTGGAGAGGAGGGTTCTGGGAACCCTTCCTTTTAATCGGGGACCTGGGTTAGTTAGTTTTTTTTTTTTAAACACCTACAGCACCTGGTCTTCTTAGGTGGTCTCCCATCCAAGTACTAACCAGGCCCGACCCTGCTAAGCTTCCCAGATCAGACGAGATCGGGCACGCCAGGTAATTTTTTTCGCCAGGATAGTTTGGGAAAGGGACAGGGCAGCTAACGCAGTGGTCTTAACCATCCCCACCTCAGAATGCCTTGGAGCGTCCTTAAAACACGAGTCCGGGGCCCCGTCCCCCAGGGCCCCCTTCCCTCTGTCTGAGGTGGGGCCTGAGAATTTGCATCTCTAGCCAGACTCCCCACTGCTGGTGTGGGAACTCCACCTTGACAATCAAGATTCCAGTCCGTTTGGAACCGAGTTGAAAGCACTTACCGCCCCAGAACTGATATGCTAATAGTGCTACTGTGTGTGTCAAAAAAAGGGCAAGTCATGCTTCTCAATTACACGTACTAAGTAGAGACAAACGACCCCGCCTGCACACCTGAACGAGTCCGCGACTCTCTAATTCTTTTTCTCGAGCACTAGAATTGCCGATAAATAGACCAATGTCTTATTATTTGTTTTCAAAGCTTCGTTTCATTTCATTTTTGTTTTCAATTCTTTTTTTCACTGCCAATCATTGGAATGATTTAGGAAGGTTTTGTGTCCCGGCCGGAGAACCTCGTAACTCTTGTAACGTACTGACTGTGGAGAAAGGTATTCTGATTCCCAGCACGTGAGCTTTGAACACACTTTGGGGACAGGTCTCGCTGATTCCGGGACAGTGCATGTTCCCACGGGCTCACTCCGGCCGTGGAAATGGTGTACGAACCGAGGTAGTGACTGGAAGCAGAATGCATCAGCCGGCATCTTGACGATCAATTAGTAATTGATGTGTTTGCTCCTGTAAGTAGGTCTCTGGGGAGTGACTGCAAAGAGACCCGATACTTCGATGTCGATCTATTTTGCAGACATTATGAGAGTTAATAAAACTCATTACCTCTTAGCCTCTTAGCTTTCTTCTGGCAAGGGACAAAATGCTCATTTACTCTAACACTGGCGTGAGAGTGTGTGTGTGTGTGTGCGTGTGTGTGTACACGTGGACAGTTAAAATCACTTCATGGAGAGAAATGCAGACTGAAAACTAGTTACTAGGGTTTATCAACAATTTGTTTGTGGAATCCTACAGTTTTAGTGTATGGTTATCACAATTCTACTTTCCATGTCTGGCTTCTGGGAATATAAACATCAGCAAGAGAACTTGCGGTGCCCTAGTAGGGACTTGTAGATAAACATTTCCATTCCTTGCCACAGTCACATGGGAAAGGTTAGAATCCACAAGTCAGGTTGGTGGACAAGAAAGGTGAAGGAGCGTTCGTGGAAAACGTTAATTATTGTTTCACAGTGCAAAGCGTGTAAACGTAATGTGAAGAGATTTTAACAAAAGGGAAACGGCAAATGTTTTTCAGAGTCTTTCAGCAAAAAAGTTCAAATTCTTTACAGAGGGAGAAAGATAAGTGTTGGAGATTCATCTTAGTCGATGGCACAAATTGAGTCATGTTTTCAATACTTTCTAAATTCTTTGTAAATATTGTGTAAATATAATAAATAATCAAATAAATAGTCAAATAGGAAATGAGATGTAAATTAAACTTATAAGTAACCAGGCAAAGGCAATCAGAACGAAATGAAAAAGAATGTCATCAAATCGAAGTTGTTTTCAAAACTGCTTCTGCTCGATGCCTTCTTTCAAGATTTCTAGACTTAGTTTTTATCCATTGGGAGAGAAGAGACTCTGAGATTCAGCTTTGTACACTGTGCAGGAAAACAACCCAAAAAAGATGTTTCAGTCTAGCATGACATTTTGAAGAAGCATAGGGGTGAGATGTGAGGGAACAAAGTGAAAAAGCAGGTATTGGGAAGGTTTACCTCAGAAATTTCACAAAATTTCAACTACACATCGTGTAGAATAGATGCATTAAAAGAGCCTGCATTCTGCGTGCATTCTCTTTTCCTTCTTGAAAAAATTATGAAGGTCAACACTGTCAAATTTTAATGTTAAGAAAATTTTAATGTTAAGAATTCTTGTTAAAAAAAAGAATTCATGTTTTGTGTGATTTCAAAGGTACTGTGTGCTCAGCATATAAAATTCAAATATTACAGACGTGTGAAGTAAGTTACCCTCCCCTCCCACATAGTTTTTGAATCCAGCTAGCACTAGTATTCCCATTTTAATTAGAAAACTAAGGTAGATGATGAATAAAAGACGAAGTTCACTAAGTTTCCTGGAGAATTAATCGGGAATCATAACCACTGACTCGAGTTCTTGGCTTGCTTTCCCAGGCTTTCTCTCTGGGGACTTATAGAAATGTTTATTTTATAACTGCTTCCCTAAGCTGCATCAGTTTAAGAATAAAATTTGATGGTAGATTTTGGCATTCAATAAAATCTGTCAGTCATTCTTTTAGCGGATAAATTATTGGACACAAATGCTTCACTTTTCCTTTGTGGTCCTATTAATCCATTCATTGATGAATGTCTCATGAAAAAATAAAAAGGTCAAAATAGACTTCATGGCATATAGACCCACTTAGTTAATAATCTACAGATCAGACTCGTGTGCTTCTTTAGGAAAGAGATGAACCAAACACCATGGCCTAATAAATCTAATTAGTATGTGTTAAAATAATTGCAGTTGCTTCATTGCTGTTAGCAATGAGTGACACCAATTTTTTTTTTTTTTTGGCAAGTTTTTAAAACCTTTAGGGGTTTTCAGAATTTCCGGTCTCATTGTAATTGTGTAAAGATGTTGCAGGAACTCAGGACTGACTTTGGTTCTTTGCACTAGTGGGGTCTCTATTTAGGTTAAAACGAAGCACTTAGCCCATCTTTTAAACAATGATAGGTAGTCACACTCTAATACCTTAACCCTGTGGGGGCTATTGTCTACCTGCAAGTATATTCCATAGGCTTTGCATTCAGAATTGATCTATGCAAATAAGAAAATCTTTTGTTAAGTAAATTTAGGAATGCAAATAATATGCAAGAAAAAGAAGCAATTTAAAAAATCTTTAACTTACATTACTAGCCATTCATGTAATAAAGCAATTGAGGAAGAAGTAGAAATTATGTGAGGTTGTAAATTTATTCTTCTTCTAATGTGAATACATACCAACCATTTTTCTACTTCTGACGCTAACTGTGGTGTGCCAGATATGGTCTAATGATTCACGATTTATCTTTTTTGTTACTTTATGTACAGAGGCAAGAAAAAACATCAAATAATGTCATCAATTTATAAGACAAAATTTCGAGAACTCTACTTTCTACTTCTGGCAGCTTTGGCTGTCATTCGTCCTTGAGGTTAGGGCTATGGGGTGGCGATTTTACCTTGTACGTACTTCTAGACAGAAATCTCAATGACACCGTACGCGTATAAATGTTTTCTAGTGGGTGTGGGGGGTGCAGAACACAGAAAGCAGGCTTTCTGATTCCTCTCCTAGCTCTGTCTGGGTCTAGGCCTCCTCCCTTCATCCCATCCCCCACCGTGCTTACAATGACTGTATGACCTTGAGCATGTTAATCACCCTTTCCGTGCTTCGGTTTTTCAGCTGTAAAATGGCGATAATAAACAGACTATTGTATGAGAGAAACGCTATTGAAGACACTAATGCAAAATACCCAGCACTCTTTGAAATCTAGCCAGTGCTTATTAGAAGTAAACTGCTTCTTCTCCTTTCTTCTTCTTCTTCCTCTTTCTCTCTAATTTACATTATTAGATATAAAAGTTACACTTGCACATTCATAAACTTGTGAAAACTTTGTTTTCCAGTAGAGATAATAACCAACATTTACTGAATGTTTGCTTGGGGACAGGTGCGTCATGAGTTCCTTAGGGGCCTTTTCTCGTTTGATCCTCAGTGACGTTGTGTGGTGGAGCTGGGATCGAGTGCCCAGCGTGTCAGGCGCCAGCGCCAGACACATCCTCATTGCACGAGGTCACCGTTAGCCTCTTCTTTCTCTTTACAGGCCCTTCCTGAGTGAATTCATCCTTCTGTGCTTTCTACCGCTGCTGGTGATTCTGTAGTCTCAGCCAGATCTTTCTCCTAAGATCCAAAGCTATTAATGCCAATGCTTACTCTTTATATTTCAAATTGAACTCCTTTCTAAACTAGCTGTCCCTCCCAAATTCTTTTTTGTCACTTACTGGTATCACTAGAAACTTGGGAGTTACTCAGGACCCTGGACTCCTTTTTTTTTCCAATTAGAGTTGACATTCGATATTATAAACTTCTTGACCTTCCTGTCCCCCGTGACTTGGGTAATAACTCCTTTTTTGTAAAGACTGAGCTCACACGTCCTGCCTAGCTTCTCTCCACTGTCGTGATCTGCAGAGTAATTATCTGACCCTTCTATGGAATATGCAAAGGACCGTGTGACTCCCCTGCTATATACTGATGTATCTCATTCTATTCTATGCATAGTTTTTTTAGTTTTTATTAGTTTGAACTTCTTAAAACCAAGAAGGCGCTGGAGCAAAGTGGAATAAACATGGGCTTATCAACTCTGTGACTTTCAGCAAAAGTTCACTCAGTTTCCTCTTCTGTCAAATGGAGATGATATTTGTCTCATAGGATTGCTATGCAAATTAAAGAGATAATGATGGTATTATTATTACTATTATTATTCTTTAACCAATATATTAGCATGTAGAAAGTTCTCAACAAATGTCATATAAATTAATAAATGTATTAATACTTATATCCTGTCTTTTCTTCTGGTGACCAGTGGGATGTAATTATAAGACAAAGAATAAATAAACATCCCATCGTGGCCATGGGCATCTTCATGATTTGTCGGTTCTAGAACAAATAGTACATTGTTTTACAAGAAGGTGTGCTTGTATTTAGGTTGATGCTATTTAATGGACCATATAGAAAATGACTCTAAACCGTGTGTATTTTAATATTATTTTTCAAACCTGGAGAACTAGGAATTTGGAACTAGTAAACTGTCTGGCCAAGGGTTAAAGTAAAGTTTTTACGTGGAACTAACATAATTCACAAACATGGTCTAATACTGCTTCATTTTGTCCCAAGTGATGGGATATGGAAATGAGAGCTCTGAGAGTCAGCTCCCCCATGGGGGACAGAGAGGAGGCGATAGCTGTTACTCTGCGTGTGCCGAACCCTGGTGCTTGCGTCAAGGGGGGCGTCTGGTGCACATGAACCCCATTGACTAAATTCCTTCCACCATGAAGCTGTTACCCAAAACAGCTCCAGATTGGAACATTGGATTTTCCATACTCATACTATTAAAAAAAAAAAGTAATTGAAGATTTTATTTTTATCTATCTACCCACAAAATATACAGCATTTTCAACAGTAAATAATATATAATGCATATTTTAGATGTTATGATTTTATAAACCTTCGAAACGCTTTTCTTTCAAGTGGGCGAAAATGCTTTGTTGAAAACTCACATTTTATTTGCAAGTATCGATATCGCTAGTTTTTTAAAATTTAATTTTATTTGTTTATTTATTTATTTATTTATTTATTTTTACTAGTTTTTAAGCAGACTATGGAAGTCCTGTGTATGTAGGTACTCAATAAATATTTCTCAAATAAGGTTCTTGAATTAATAGAAGACGTAAATTATAGGAAAGGAAGAAGTAAGAGAGAGAGAGCCACTTCTATGCTTTTGGCTCTAGCAGTTTTATTTAAGAATTTATACAGAGTATTGGCCAAGAGTTTTGACCACAGGAGCAGAAACTGACTCCAGCTAGAATGGAAGGACACGGGTAAGCGTCATGGAAGCCGAGGGCCCCGTGGAGCCAGGCACCTGAATATACTCACGCCGTCTTCCCTTTCCTGGCCACATTCCCCTTGGGTCTCCGCTTCATTCATTTCCCACTCTCCGCAGCCTCTTTCCTCTACTCCTTCTGCAAACACAGCAGGGTTCAAAATGGCTACCCCGGCTTCCGAATTTAGATACTGCAGGTCCAGCTCCCTGGAGGCTAAATTTCCCTCTGGGCCCCAAGCATGTATTGAAGAGGAAAAGATTCTTATTAATCCAAAGTTAATCTTTTATTTAAAATTTTAGTTTAATAAAAAAAATATTTCCTTTCAGTTTTATTGAGATATAATTGACAGAAGAATAAGTTTAAGGAGTACTGCATAATACCTTGACTTACCTATATTGTGAAATAACTACCACAGTAAGTTTAGTTAATGTCATCTCATACAGATACAAAAAAAAAAAGAGAAAAAATATATTTTTACCTTGTGATGAACTCTTTTAGGATTTATTCTCTCAGCAATTTTCAAATATACCATGTACAGTGATAATTACAGTCAGCATGTTCTGCATTATACCCACGGCACTTATTTTTCTTATAGCGGGAAGTTTGTGCCTTTTGATGCCCTTTGTCCAGTCAGTTCCCCCACTTCTAACCCCCATTCTCTGCCTCTGGTAACCACAAATCTGGTCCTTTTTCCTTATGAGAATTTTTTTTTTTTTTTTTTAGATTCCACATATTAATGAGACCATACAGTATTTCAATATATGTCTTTCTCTGTTGGACCTTATTTCACTTAGCATAATGCCCTCACGGTCCATCCATGTTGTCACAAATAGCAGAGTTTCCTTCTTTTCTTATGGCTGAATAACATATGCAAGGGAGTATTATCTAGTTTTATCCATTCATCTGTTAGTGGACACTTAGGTTCTTTCCTTGTCTTGGCCATTGTAAATAATACTGCAATGACCATAGGGTGTATATATTTCTTTGAGAAAGTATTTTCATTTCCTTTGTACATACACCCAGAAGTGAAATTGCTGCGTCATATGGTAGCTCTATCTTTAATTTTTTGAGGAACCTTCGTACTGTTTTTCATAGTGGCTGCACAGTTTTACGTTCCCAAGGAAGAAAGGATTCTGATTACCACAGTTAAGCCAGGTTCCTAATGAGACTAAGCAGCTGTGACCAGGTCGAGTTTAGGTTCCTCCTTAAACCTGGAGGGAATTATTCCTCTAACCAAAAGTTTGGACCCTCATCCCCACAAAAAAGTGAGTCACTTGGCAGAGAGCACGTGAGGGGTCCACTGTGCAATGTTACGGTCTTACTTGTCAAAATTTTCCCCAATATTCATACAAAAAGAAATATATTAGCTGAAAAGCACTTAATAATTCTCAGCATTCTTTGCCTATTTATACTATGTACCGTTCCTTTCAAGAGCTCCTTATTTATTTTCTTAGGTTATTGACTAGTACCCGCTTCCTGTACTTTTAAGATTTCTTGAAATACAGTATGATCATGACCCAGACAAAATTCTTGCTAATCTTTTTATTTGTAAATGGAATAAGGAAGCATAAATTTCCCCAGATCATGCAAATCCCAATCTTTGGGGTCTTCGTTTTTGTTTTGTTTTGTTTTGTTTTGTTTTAAACTGATTCAGGATGCCTGGCCCGTTAGGAAGCTTCTGAGTTTGGCTCGTTCACTGACTCTCGAGGTGCCTGATTGCTGTTTCTTCTCAGCCACCTAATTGCGAACACAGTTCATTCTTACAGAACCCTCAAACAACCATATTACTCTAGTTGTTCCCTGCTGTATTCTAGACTTCTTTGGAACAATATGAAACCTGTTGCTCACTCCGCATGGTGTGAATGAGGGGAAAGCAGACCTTCCAATCCTATTTTGGCACAAGCCTATTATTTTCTTCTTTTTCCAGTCCGTTCCCCTTTATTACTCACGCACGTCACCATTTATTCTTCTGTCTGTCCTTCACCCCCCAGGACAGAATGTCCCTTTGATCTTTTTGCTAGCAATCTGCCAACCTTTCTCTTATGATGCTTTCTGGGTCATACCCTATCTTCTGCTAGTGACGAGCCAAGGCTAGGCTGACACTATATGAGTGCTCACGGTAGCCACTAAATGGAGGAACTGTTTCTTCTATGGTAATCATTTTTAAAGAATTTTACTTTTTAAGAAATGCAAATATGTAGGAACTTAATTTAAAAATAGAAGAGGATATATGAAAAAATATAGCTTGAGAAGTTTTGTTTTCTTCCTTATTCCCATCTACCCTGTTTCCCAGTCCACACATCTCTTAGACAGGTAACCACTTGTGTTAATCCTTGGATGCTGTTCTAGTGTTTCTTCATTGCAAAAGTAATAAAATACAAATACATATGCCATTTCTCCTTTATTACACAAAAAATAAACCGCTATAAACACTTTTACATTAGGTAGCTACTGCTGCATAACGAATTACTCCTCCCAAACTTAGCATCTTAAAAACAACAAACATGTATTATCTAACACAGTTGCTGAGAGTCCTCAGTCCAGGATTGACTTGGCTGGGTGGTGTTGGCTCAACGTCTTATATGAGGTTTCTGTCAAACTCTTGGCTAGGGCTGCAGTCATCTGAAAGCCTGACTCTGGACAGAGGGTCCGCTTCCAAGCCGATGGCTCACTTACATGGGTATCGGTGGGAAGCCTCAGTTCCTTCCCACGCAGAACAATCAGCGTCCTCATGATATAGCACCTGGGATCCCTTGAGGTCATGATTCAAAAGAAAGAGCAAGGAGGAAGCGATGGTGCCTTTTATGACCTAGTCCCTGCTGTCACACACCAGCTCTTCGGCTCCGCTTCTCCTCATGCCCACACTCAAGGGACAAGCATCATCTCTGCCTCTCGGGGGGAGAAGAACCAGAGAATCTGCGCACGTATTTTTATACTACCAAATTTTAATCGTTTTGCACTTTAAAAAGAAACAATATCTATCACAAAGATTTTTCTACACCTGTATGTATAAAGCTCTCGCATTTTTTCTCCGGTGTGTGAATGTGCATGGTTAATTTAACAAGTTTCTGGAGACCTGCACATTTGGATTATTCTTACCTTTCGCTATTATAGATAATGCAGGTCTGGATAATGTCGTAGAATGCATGTAAGCGTATCTTAGGCTAAATCTCCAAAAGTAGAATTTCCAGGTCAAAGGGTAAACGCGTTTGTCATTTTAGTGTATCTCGCCAAGTTGACCTCCGTAGGGGTTGTACTTCCCCTATATTTGCACCCACAGAGTACGATGTCATAATTTTGAACTTTTGCCCATATGATAGATAAGAAATTATATCTCCACAGAGGTTTAATGCACATAGATTTTCTCATGAGCGTAACTGAGCATTTTTCCATATGATTTTTTTATACTTTCTTTTCTCTGAACTGTCTACTTAGGGCCATTTTTGGTTAACATCACGGTTACATGTGGCGCTGTTTTCTCTTCGTGTCGTGTGTGTCGTGCAAGGGTGTGAAGAATAATGAATTTCTCAGGTGCTGTCCTTCTCTCCTC
>NW_011888880.1:5300668-5307161 GCF_000151845.1 Pteropus vampyrus | reverse complement strand
TGGTGCCTTTTATGACCTAGTCCCTGCTGTCACACACCAGCTCTTCGGCTCCGCTTCTCCTCATGCCCACACTCAAGGGACAAGCATCATCTCTGCCTCTCGGGGGGAGAAGAACCAGAGAATCTGCGCACGTATTTTTATACTACCAAATTTTAATCGTTTTGCACTTTAAAAAGAAACAATATCTATCACAAAGATTTTTCTACACCTGTATGTATAAAGCTCTCGCATTTTTTCTCCGGTGTGTGAATGTGCATGGTTAATTTAACAAGTTTCTGGAGACCTGCACATTTGGATTATTCTTACCTTTCGCTATTATAGATAATGCAGGTCTGGATAATGTCGTAGAATGCATGTAAGTGTATCTTAGGCTAAATCTCCAAAAGTAGAATTTCCAGGTCAAAGGGTAAACGCGTTTGTCATTTTAGTGTATCTCGCCAAGTTGACCTCCGTAGGGGTTGTACTTCCCCTATATTTGCACCCACAGAGTACGATGTCATAATTTTGAACTTTTGCCCATATGATAGATAAGAAATTATATCTCCACAGAGGTTTAATGCACATAGATTTTCTCATGAGCGTAACTGAGCATTTTTCCATATGATTTTTTTATACTTTCTTTTCTCTGAACTGTCTACTTAGGGCCATTTTTGGTTAACATCACGGTTACATGTGGCGCTGTTTTCTCTTCGTGTCGTGTGTGTCGTGCAAGGGTGTGAAGAATAATGAATTTCTCAGGTGCTGTCCTTCTCTCCTCGACCTTCTCTACTCCGATTTTGTTTGATTTTATGCTCCCACCCTATTTTTCTTCTCACCAACCACATGGAATACAAAGACTACTAGTCAGTTCAAAGACTACTAGTCGGTTACTCTTAGCAGTGCACTCACCAGGCATCTCATTCGGGAGATGCTCCGTGCCTTTTGCATTCACTCTTTTTTCATTTCTTCACTGCCTTAAAGAGGCAGGTGATACATAAGAGATAGACAGGCAATCATACCTGCGATGCTATTTTCACATGTGGGAACAGCAGAACCCCATCCTGTTTCATTTCAAAGCGCTGATAAGGCAATGGATGGGTTCTCAGACCCTCACTGGCTACTGGAGACAATGGCTGCAAAATCTGAATGACCTTCTAGGAAGCACTGGGGAATTTTGGAAAGCTTAATGAGCTTCTGAAACCACCTGTGTAACATCCACCAGCGGAATTGATCTTCAAAGAGAAAGCAAATGTAGAATCTATTCTCTTTCCTTTTATCATGCTAAATCACTCCTGACTTTAATTTGTTTGTACCAGTCTGACTCAGGAACACCAGAACAAAATCGAGTTTGTTATTTTCATATGAAAGTGGATCAAATGTAGGAATTAGAAATGTTTGTGTACTGCAAAGAAAACCTTCCAGCCAGAGACAACTTCATTAACTTAGGTTATGATCTAAAAGTCCATAAGCACTTAGAGAAATCTGAAATGATGACAGGTTGATCATTTTCTCAAGAAAACCTCCTCAGCTCAACGACTCTCTTGATGGATATGGAAATAAAAGTTACGTGAACGTGCGTTGCTGGGTGTGAGTTCTAAGGTATTGATCGGGCTCTGTTTCCATTTTCTACAGATGCTGTAACCAATTCCCACAAAACGGGTGGCTTAAAACAACAGAAATCTATTTTCTCACAGTTCTGAAAATCAAGGTGTTGGCAGGGATATGCTGTCTCAGAAACCTCTGGGGAGAAACCTTCCCTGTCTCTTCCGGCTTCTGGTGACCCCAAGTCCCTCGGTACAGCTTCCATCTCTGCTTCTGTCTTCACATGGCCGTCTTCCCTCCTGTAAGGACACCGGTCACATTGGATTAGGGACCTCTCTAATGACTTTATCTTAACCTGATTACATTTGCAAGGATTCTATTTCCAACTAAGGCCTCATTCATAGATAGCTGAGGGAAGGTTGGGACTTTACCATATCTTTTTGGATAACACAATTCAACCAACCCATAACAGGTTTTAAGCTTCTCCCTTCTCTAATGGGTTTGCTTCATCTTCAATCTCTACCTCCAGGTTTCAAATTCCTAAGAGAAAACACAGATCAGTCGAAATGAGTGTAAATTCTTGAAATCTGGCTGGAGCTTTCGCCCTAGATATCATACCTCAAAGGACAGCTTTTAATCCTCATTCTTTAAGCATAGGTAGGAACTTTCCCGAGACCCCACGCTGGCTCTGAGGAGAGCTGCTCACCTCCCTGGTAAGAAGGGAAGACTGTCCGGCGGGCTAGTACAGGTCTCTGCATCATCTCGGTCTCTCTTTTGGGAAAGCTTCCCATCCCGCTCTTTATTCCTGGGAGCTCCGTTCATGACTTTGTGTCTTGAAGATGAAGCGGGGGCGAATGTGTGCACATCAGGCTTTATGCTGCAACTCGAAGGATTTCTTTTCTTTCCAACCTGTGTAACTAGATCGAAATCTTCTCGTCACCCAAACCAACAGTGTGCCTGCCGATTGCTAACCAATCTAAGGCGACAATATCTCTGAAGTCCATTCGCAGGGCCATTGTTTACCTCCGTGTCCTTGTGCTCTATAACATGACAGATAACAGAGTGAAACCGAAAATTGAAAAATTGTGATTTTTTTAAGCCAAGGACATTGCTAACCCATTGATGAGTGTGCATCAAGAGGGTATGTAATTGCTGGTGGGAATGTAAAATGGTGCAGCCACTACGGAAAATAGTATGGTGGCGCCTCAAAAAATTCATCATAGAATTACCATATGACCCAGCAATTCTACTTCCGGGTCTACACTCAAGAGAAGTGAAAATAGGGACTCAAACAGACATTTGTACACTCATGTTCATGTCAGCGTTATTCACAATGATCAAAGGTAAAAACAACCCACACGTCCACCAATGAATGAATGGATAAACAAAATAGTACACACATGCAGTGGAATATTATTCAGCCTTAAAAAGGGAGGAGCTCTGACACAGGCTAGGTCATGGATGGAACTTGAGTTGCTTATGCTAAGTGAAATAAACCAGTCACAAAAGGAAGAATATTGTATTATTCTTCCTAGATGAGGTTCCTAGAGTAAATAAATTCCTGGAGGCAGAAAGTAGAATGATGGGTGCCGGGGGCTAAGAGGAGAGAATGGGGAGTTAGTGCTTAATGGGTAGTGTCACTTTGAGAGGATGACAAAATTCTGGAGTTGGATGGTGGTGCTGGTTGTACAACGACGTGAATATACTTAATGTCACTGGATTGTACACTTAAGAATGATTAAAACGACACATTTTATGTCATGTGTATTTTACTATGATTTATAAAAGGGCTCTGCTAGCTGCCCTGTGTTGGAAGGAACTGACCAACTGACCGTGCCTGTGGTGGTCACAGCCTCTCTGCTCCTCGTGAGTGACTCCTTTGTGCAATGAAGCATGGTCTCATCAGGCAGTCGGGTTGTTGGGGGGCAGTGAGGGAAGGGGTGCTGGCGGTGATTCGATATAGAGCTGTATTTTAATTCAAAGGCTCGGTCAGCATTCTGACAGAAACTTTTTTTCTGTTTGACGTCTCTTCAGAGGAGATTCACTTTGACTCCTCCACTGAGGAGTGTTTTCGAGAGACCCAGGTACACTGCCGATCCTGTTTAGTAAAGCAGTTAAAATCCTTGGTGTCTTTACGAACGAAAAAAAATGGAGACACTTGGAATACACAAGGGGCGAGTGTTTGGGATGAGATGTTTGGCCTTTTATCCACCTATTTTTTGAATATCAAAGAGCAAAATATATCCTCTGCTTTTCTAAAACCAAACTGTCAAACTAGTAGCCTTTTTGATATTCAGAATTTCCAATTGAAATAAAGATTCATTATAGTGAAAAAATGGGTAATCATCTCACTTACCTCACGTGTCAGTGCAGAATAAGACTCGCCGTGCAGCTTTCCGATTCCATCCGGGTCTGTGCTCTTCACGAACGCTCAGTGTCACCTCACGAACGCTCAGTGTCACCTCCCTCATATTGCTCTCGTGATCACAGGTAGTTGTCAAGTTGAAATGGTAAATGACCCGTCACCCTTTGCCGAGAAACATTATCTATTCGATTAATGACCCATAAAATGATTTCGGTAAAAGACAAGACTGCAATTTCTTCCTCCAGAAGAGAAAGACGATACTGTCTAATTTACCAAACTTCAAGCTTTTAAAAGGTTTTAGGAAATGTAAAGTGTCACTTGTGTAGGATTATAGAACCCACAAGAGGAAACCAGAAGCTCAGAGGCAAAGAAAGGCTATAGGTACATTTTGAAGAGGAAAAACTTCACCAGTTCCTTTCTGTGTATGTGAACATTGATGCTTCCTTATGTTAATGCAGATGGGTCGTTTATTTCATTAGACCAAATGTTGGCATCGAATGAGGTGAACGGTCATCCTGTGTGCTTAAAAATTCAATGTAGAAAAAGTGAATATGGCGTCAGCTGAAATACGTGTGTGGAACACTCCCAGATATGTCATTGAGGAGCCATTATGTAGGGGGTGCTGTATTCCAGACATCCAAATCTTGATGAATTTTCAAGTAGTCTCCTATGCATGAGATTGTTAACTTTATCAATACCTTGAAGAGGTTCTTTAATTCAGGACCTTAGAATAACATCAAAAGGGTTACTCGAGGATGTCTGGGGCTGCACGGTGGAGCGAGACCTGTTTTCATAAACGATTGTCTGAAGCCTGGGTTTCAGCACCACAGATGCCTTACCCGTGGCTCTGGCGAGGACCTCCAGTTTCTCCTGAGAAAGCTGGTGGGACCCTCAGCTGGGGGTCTCAGGAAACATTTGTGCCGCTGGAGCCCAGATCCCCTTGGCTGCCCTGGTGCTTGCCTGGCTCCTCCTCCAAGGCTCCCCACGACCTCCAGACACCAACACAAGAGCACGCGGCCTCTCTCTGCGCATGCTCAGAGTTGCCAGCGTTTGGAAGTCCCCTGTCTCCTCCTGGGAGGGTCTCCCGGCTGCACCACCCTGCTGCTCTCCCATCTGCTCCCTTACACGTCCCTTTGCGCCATGGGGTAGGGGTGGGAAGCAGCGAGGATACTGCTTCACCTTCTGATATTAGAGCAGCTTCCGGTTTGAATGGTAACTGAAAAACCAGGAGTTGTGGACTCTGGAATTCATCCATCCATCCATCCATCCATTTATTCATTTATTGAGTTTGGGTCTTTTTTTTTTTCCTACAGTACCTAAGCAATCAAAAACATAAATTTGACCGAAACATTTCCTGCTCAAAATCTCTGCAAAGTCCCATTCCCTTAGAACAAACCCCAAGTCTTTATCTTGGCCTACGCGTCATTCCTTCATTCCTCAAGTATTTATTGCGCGTTCCATTCCCTGTGCAGAGCTGGTTTTAGACGCTCGGCGTGGGTCAGGAAAGCAAACGAGATCCCTGTGCTCTAGGAGCTTGCCTTCTGGCAAGAGAAATAGTGACAAATGAATACACTTAATAAATATAAGTAAAATATAAAGTTTGTTAGGAGGAGTTGGCTTTTTAATCAAGCCCCTCCCCCTGCCCCGCCCCTCCTCGGGGCCTCAGAGCAGGGACTACCAAGTGCTGTGCCTCAGGGCCTTTGCGCTGGTCCCTCCTGTGTGTGGAGCTCCTCTCCCATGTGTCCATATCCGGTTTGCTCCTGGCTTCTGCCAGTTCTGTGCTCAGATGCCATCTCCTCTGAGTTTTTCTTCCTGGTGCTCTCCCCTCCGTGTAATAGCTATATTGGTTTATCTGTCTGTTACTTTTCCTCCCAACACTAAGTACCGCGGAGTCAGAGACTCGGTATGGCTTTTCCTCTTTTCCATCACCAGTGCCCAGTGTTTACTCTGTTCCAGGTTCTGAGCTGCTGCTGCTGCTGGGGTGGAGGTAGACACTGATGTGACCTTAGCCAGAAGCTTCCTCAGTTATTAGATATTCTCTCTGGGGGCTGCCCCAGGGGGTCCATAGCCTAATGCTCACCTTTCTGAGGCTCCTTGTGGGTATTTATAATATGAATTAAAAGCCCAGATTATGCTGACACCAAGTCAGTGTTTTCTAACCTCAGCTTGAAAAGCTCATTAGAATCACAATGGTTAATATTTAAGGAGCTCACTTCCAGATAATCTCTTTATGTGCTTCCAGCCTTTTCACTCTTAGGACTCTGAGGTGGATCTTAGTATCATCCCATTTTATAGATGAGGGAGCCGAGGAGGTTCGGGGTCACACAGTAGGTACAAGGCTGAGCCAAGATGGAAAACCAGGATTCTACTCTTCACTGTATTATCATGCCACCTGGTTCCAGAAGGTCAGTCACTTTGGAAGACAAGTTTCCGTATCCCGCAACCCAAGTCCCTTCCACTCCCTACAGAGACAGTTGGTTCCTAGAGTAATAGATCATGCAGGCAAATACTCTTTTTTTTTTAATTTCCTGCTGCAAGGTTCTCCCCATCCCCAAGCTCTATGAGGTCTCAACTGTGTGTAAGCTAAAGAGGATACTATGAGAACCT
>NW_011888880.1:5297663-5300383 GCF_000151845.1 Pteropus vampyrus | reverse complement strand
CAAAGCAACATGCATTTGGACTTAGTTTTCATTTCAACAAAGAGGTGATGATTTTCCAAAGTGACATATAATCATTAACCTCCTAGTTGGATTGGAAAATGGATCTCTCTTCACAGCTTCTATGCTCAAACCACTTCATCACACTGTTGTCTTTGGGTAATTTCAATCCAAGTATAGACTGTCTGGTAGAGTCTCATGTCCCCCAATAGTACAGTGGCTGGATAAAGGACAGGGAGAGGTGAAGGAATTGTGTGAATCACATTCTGTTTCCTCGATTATCCAGCCTGCATGTCTATGGCAAGCGAGGCTGCTCTGTGATTCAAGAACTACTTCATGTATTCTGACTTTCTGTAAGAGTGTCCTGTAATAGTGGCATTAAGCTGGGTGTGTAAAAGCCACGTTTTTAGTCACTAAGACACCATTTGACTGAAATACAGGACCAAAGACTTACCAGTTCACTAAAAATACATCTCCCCAAAAGGTCTAGTTTGCTCCTGAGAAGTAGTTCAGTTTACTGAACTCTGAACTTCGATCATCCATTTTGTGGGACCCAGAGAATAAGATGTTAATATTTGTTACATGTAGTGCAAAAATTCAAACACAGAACATTCAATTACTACACTCTCCCAACTGCATAGTCCCACGGGAGACCTACCAGGGAAAACTAAGCCTGATACCAGTTTACTTTCTTAAAGGATTCACTTCTGCCCTGGCCCTAATGGCTTCTATGGCAATGAAATTGAAACCGGAAATGTTAGTTAATGATCATGGAGCCTGCTGATCCTGGTAAGAAATTATTGAGGTGAATCGAGGATCAGTCCAGTTTAACAGAAGGGAGAGGTTCCTTCCTGCTGACTTTAGCAGGGGATACTGTGAGCCCTGTGCATTTTCTGGATCATCTTGATGGCTACTGCTTGTATCCCGTAGAGTCCCCAGTAAAA
Source organism: Pteropus vampyrus (assembly GCF_000151845.1). NCBI lineage: Eukaryota > Metazoa > Chordata > Mammalia > Chiroptera > Pteropodidae > Pteropus > Pteropus vampyrus. The sequence continues at coordinate 5,299,442 of NW_011888880.1, read as the reverse complement.
GTTTATAATCAAAATGGACGTAAAAAGCAATGCTATATAAATTTTAAAAGCAGCTAATTTAATATGAAATGGAAATGCTTATAAACTAAAGGAGAACATAAAACTCCATTTAATAAATACATCAGATGATAAAATAGATAATTTCCAGTAATCATTAGGGAGCCATACTAAAAGAAAAATAGGATAAAGGGACATATTTAGATGAAGTCGTAGATGGTCTATTAAGCATAATATAATGCAGATGATGAAATTGCACTTGATGGGCCAAATCTAATATCAATAAATTCAATCAAGGACAAAGGTAAAAACCTTTGATTTGTCAGATAAAAATCAGCTGCAGAGATACAGGGTAGGGGAGGTTTAACTTGACACTTAGGTGTCAAATAGGCGGTGTCTTTGTGTCAACTGTCAGTGCCTGACTGGAGATTATATTGAGAAGGAATCTGAGGAAGCTTCTGGATACCAGGGAACAATGTGCCACATTGATTAGCATTGTCTGACACAGACAGATGCATGGGAGTACACATACAATGAATAACAGCACATAAAATCATCTGTGCCTATTAGTAGATTGCAGGTTCTGAATGTATTAGCAGAGTGATGTGGCTTCCTCAGATCAGACCCCGTTAGAGGAAGTCTGGTGTCAGGAGGGAGGTGATATGTTGCAGGAGTCCCGTGTGCAGTGCTGGGGACCGCACTGTCTGAGGGAGGTTGATGGGCTCACGAGAGTGTCAGAGGAGGGCGCCTGGGACGGTGAAGAGATTTGAAACGACGTCAAATGGAGAGCGGCAGAATGAAGGTCACTTCCTGCCTTGATATATAACTGTCATGTTGAAGAATAATTACGTTTATTAACAAGGCAGAAGTAAGATCAGTGAGTTGAAGTCATAAGGAGTCAGATTTCCACCTAATCTAAGGAAGGATTCCTTAAAAATTCAAGATTTTTTGCGAATTGAACATTTTCCAATGAAGTAGTGAGCCCCCTGCTGGCGGAGATGTTTTAGCGGCAACTCGGTGGCCTGAATTGCCAGTTTTGCGGGGATTTTGCAGAACACACTGCAAGCTGGAAGAGAAGGATGCCTAAGATTCCGCTGCTTTTAAGATTCTCTGACCCGAGTCAAGGGGCATGGAAAGCTAAAGGGAAGACCGACGTACCCTGAACTTCCACCAGGTGAGCCTGCCTCCCACCCGGCAGGCTTCTGTGCAGGTCTCGATTCTATCATTCAGGCCCCAGGAGCCCCTGCCCTTCTCACTCTATTATGGAGAGCCCATCGCTTTGGGACCGTGGGCTCTCTCAAGCTGCAGTCTTGCTTATCTCAGACTTAAGTCTCCTGAAGTGCCCAGCCCTAGGCTACCCTGGCACCGATCACAGCTTTGCTGATTGCCCCCACTCTCTTTCTGCCTAGTATTTCTTTTGGGAGCAGATCAGAGCAATATAGTAAAAACTACGCTGTTACAATTAGGTGCATTATCATTTAGCTAAAAAAAAAGTACATCCGAGGTAATGCTTAACTGATGAGTTGTTTCTAACATGAAGAGTGATTTCTAATAATGTCTTCTGCCTTGATATGGCCACTATTTTAACCAGAGATGTAGACGAATATAAATAAAGTTTGCTGATCAAATTTGTGGATAACATGCGGTTGAAGGGGATTACAAATAGATGGGATCAAATTCCCCAAACCCCATACTGTCGACGAGAATAATAAATCAAATCCAAGAAATAGAAATGTAAGTGAGATTTATATGAAGTTCTGCACTGGAATCTGAAAACCCAGA
>NW_011888880.1:5291854-5296878 GCF_000151845.1 Pteropus vampyrus | reverse complement strand
AAGATTCCGCTGCTTTTAAGATTCTCTGACCCGAGACAAGGGGCATGGAAAGCTAAAGGGAAGACCGACGTACCCTGAACTTCCACCAGGTGAGCCTGCCTCCCACCGGGCAGGCTTCTGTGCAGGTCTCGATTCTATCATTCAGGCCCCAGGAGCCCCTGCCCTTCTCACCCTATTATGGAGAACCCATCGCTTTGGGACCGTGGGCTCTCTCAAGCTGCAGTCTTGCTTATCTCAGACTTCAGTCTCCTGAAGTGCCCAGCCCTAGGCTACCCTGGCACCGATCACAGCTTTGCTGATTGCCCCCACTCTCTTCCTGCCTAGTATTTCTTTTGGGAGCAGATCAGAGCAATATAGTAAAAACTATGCTGTTACAATTAGGTGCATTATCATTTAGCTAAAAAAAAAAGTACATCCGAGGTAATGCTTAACTGATGAGTTGTTTCTAACATGAAGAGTGATTTCTAATAATGTCTTCTGCCTTGATACGGCCACTATTTTAACCGAAGACGTAGATGAATATAAATAAAGTTTGCTGATCAAATTTGTGGATAACATGCGGTTGAAGGGGATTACAAATAGATGGGATCAAATTCCCAAAAACCCATACTGTCGACGAGAATAATAAATCAAATCCAAGAAATAGAAATGTAAGTGAGATTTATATGAAGTTCTGCACTGGAATCTGAAAACCCAGATGGACAGATTTGCACAGGAGAGACTCACAGATCGGCAGCTACTTGAAATAATTTGGAGCAGCATGTGCTATAAATAATACGAGCCACAAATGAAATTTTGTGTTTTCTAGTAGGTCGATTAATAAAAGTTCAAGCATTAAGTGCAGATACAATTATTTTTAATAATGTTTTATTGAACTCAAGTTACCTAAAATATTATTTTAACATGATATAAAAATTATTGAGGCGTCTATATTTTATATGAAATGTTCAAAATCCAGAGTGTATTTTACTCAGAGCACGTCTCAATCTAGAAGCTAAATTTTCATTGGAAACACCTGATCTGCGCTTAGATTTCATAAAATTTACCATCGAAAAAGTAGATCGACACATCCAAGTTGTTTCACACATATTTGAAAGATTTCCAATAACTGAATTGGATGTCTATTTTTCAATTTAAATTAAATTATATAAATGAAAATAATACAGTTCCTCAGTTGCACTGGCCCTATATATCAAGTGCTCAGTAGCCACGTGTGGCTGGTGGCTGCCATAGTGGACCACGTGGCTTTAGAAGTTTCAGTTGTCTAGCATTGATTAGGAGTTTGTAGTGCAGTGTGGCTATTAATAGTGTGAAATGATGAAAGTATTTGGAACAAAGAAGTTGACAGTTTTGCTGTACTCCACTTTAGTTAGACTTATCTGAAACATTTCATTATTGCTAGGTAGCAGGCTTAAGAGGTATATAGATAGGCTGGGGGTGTGCATATACATGTATGACTATATGAAGTGGGGGCAAGGTCGCTGCTTCTGGATAAATGGAGACTTGGCTCGTGGGGGTGAGACTTACCTGAGAATGTAGGATCAAGGTCGGCGTGGACACTCAGCATTAAGAATTTTCCAGTAGTCATAGAGGCCGTCCTGTGAATCAGTGAACTGATGACTTCTGGAGGGCAAAAACCTATACCTACTTCCTTCTTCCTCACTTAGAATCAATGGAGTTATTCCGTTTGGTGTCTGCTGTATTCTGATTCCTGAAAGGTCAATGCTGGTTCCTTTGGTGTAAGGGCGCCACCTATGGGATTTACGGAAAAAACACATACAGCATTTTCTCATTAAGACATTTGGTTTTCAGCACAAAGGTCCTAGAACTTCATTTAAAGCCAGCGGAAAATTACTGTCATTAATATTCAAAAGAGGCTGCTAACTAGTGGTTCTGCTGAGGGAAAAATTATAGCCAGAGAAATCAGAAACCTAGGAATAGATCGCAGACCTGTGTGCTCTAAGACGTATCATCAGGACCATCTTAACAAAAATCCCTTGCTTTCCCCCAAAGGCCAACTGTTTACCAAGGCCTTGTTCCATGGCTCTTAAATGCCTTCCCTTCAAAACACTGTCTTTTAGTAAAACGCAATTACTAGGGAGTGTTACACTCGAGAGAAGCAGGATGGGGTCATGAGAACAGCCGAGGCTTCTGCCTTAGACAGGTTCAAATCCCGACTGCGGTGACATTTAACAGGTGACTACTGTGCTCTGTTTCTTCACCTGCGAGAGCGGCAATGTTTACCTGCGTGGTTGTCATGAGGATAAAGACAGACACAAGATCCTAGTTTCGAGTCTGGAAGTTCTACAAGGCATTAATTGTAATGAGTTTTACCAGTTCTCACCTCGGAGGGCATCTCGTCTATGACAATAAGGCGTAGTAGGTGTCTGGAGACTGCCCGCCAAGCCGGCAGTGGAATGATGAAGCCCTAACCACAAACGGTTTCCTCATGACTCCCTCAGCTCACACGAACTTTCCTTTTCTGATGTAACCTATTCGTGCCTTCCTGATGGTGTTGCCCACGTTCTGACTTGCAAAAGATGGTCATTTGTGTACTTGGCTAAGCTCCACTTTTCGATTACAAACTCACTGTGGACAGAGACGGCATTTACAGGTCCCCATAGCATCTGGCATCTTGCTTGTCCTTAAAGTTACCTAAAATGAGTTTATCGAGTGAATGTCCAAAGTACAGAAGGACTTAATGATAGGACATATCAGGGAAAATGATTAATAAAAAGGTCTTACTTGCTGGACGTATTTTACCTATTTTTGGTGACTGTTCTAAGGAGTGATTTGTTGGGAAGGGCTGCTGAAGTCTCAAGGACAGGGGCATCTTCCAGGGGCATCTCCTCCTTCTATGGAGACACACCTTCGAAACCCTCCAAACTTTCACCCAGCTTGTTACCCCAAATTCCTCCTGTATAGAAATTTTGGAGTTGGGTGGGCAAACAACGTGTGCTTTCTCTGGATTCTCCCCTGGGAGGTGAACTACTTTGCTGTTCTACCTATACCAGAGCGCCCTCTGCTGGAAATACCCAGAAGTAATTCTCAAAATTCAGTTTGAGGGCATTGGCACTTTCCCCTGCGTTTGCTCGAGATCAACCCCCGCCTTTTTTTTCTAATGGTGGGGGGAAGATGGGTATTTACACTTCCTCTTTATTTTTCCTCATTCTTCTCCTCAGCCGAGATGGAACTCTTTCCATGAAGTGAGCATTTCCAGCTATCGAGGGGTCCCCAGCCAGGGAGAGCCACCCTGTTCTGCTCGGTTGGTTCTGTCCTGTTGCAGAGCCCAGCTCAGGGGTTCCCGCAGAGCTGAGCTCGCTGAGCTTGCTCAGGGTGAAATGACAGGGCGCAGGCTGCTGGGCCCTTCAGAAGGCACCTGGAAACGAAACTTATTTGCATTAAGATGAAGTCATGAAAAAGAATGGAGTTAGAACCCAGCCCTGATGCAGTGAAGTCTCATTCATTTCAGAAGGAGGGGTAGAACCGACTTGGAGTTTCTCGCAGCCAGCATGAGACGGAAAGCACGACCAGGCGGGACAGTGCGGCGAAGAACAAGCAGGGCCACTCCGCGTACCTCGAGGGACAGCCAGGCTGCGCTACCACGTGCCAGTACACGTCGTGGCATCGGACTCCTTTATCAGCCAGCGTTTCATGCGCACCCCAGCTTTACGTGGTTGTAAGTTAGACGTGAGGCCCACCTGACTTGTCTTTTTTGAACAGTTGAAAATGCAAAGATCAAATCTGCAGATGCCAAGGCTCTGCTGTTGAGAATAAACTGGCCGCTTGGGAGAGTATTCCTGGGGCTGAAACCAAAGGCGAGTTTCCTCTGCCTCGTAAAAACCCCTGTATCACGTGGTGAACAATATCCTCAACCACGTTCTTACAATGATTGTGAATGTCATGTGATTATTTCTGTTAATATTGTCTCATTGTAGGCTGAGGGCATGTGATTGAAGCAGAGCTCACTAGAAAGAATTTGAGGGTGGAGTGGGGCTGTTTGGTATATAAGAAGAATTCAGTCCAAAACACACACCTAGGAGGATATTCTGGCCAAGGGGCAGGTCACTGGCATTTGTCATGGTAACACTTCCAAGCTGGCTGAGGATACTATTTTCAGCAACGAATTATCCTTTGTCTCCGTTGTTAGATGATCATTTTTTATTTTTTAATATTCTTCTTCCCATTTTACCACAATTAATGAATACAAGATCAATCAATGAACACAAGACCTTTCTGACCTTGAGCAGAACCGTAGATTATTTAAATCGAAATTTAGAGGACTGAATTTTTCATCTTGCAATGCGATGCAAAAGACTCCTTAGCTAATGATTAACAGCTCCAAGTTATTGTGTAGCATCATTTCTCTGCCAATTTTCATCGTCAGATAGATTTTATATCGTACGATGGTGGGTAAAACACATGGAAGGTATATTGATTTAGCCCAGACAAGGTATTCATCCAGGTTCATTTTTTTCAACAACTATCAGTGATAATTCCTTCTTCTTTAAAAGTAGTAGAAAAAAATAGGTGACCAATATTTTTGCCTGAGTTTGTGTGTTTCTTTTTATGCAGTTTCTGAATGTCAGTAGGGGCTAGGTTTTAAGTGGACCGTCCTCCATCTGCTGTGGTTTGCATAGCAATGTTGTTCAGAGGAACCACGTTAGGATGTGGGTATTGAAGGTTTGCAAGACATGCCTGCTGAAGGCTTTTGTGGTCAGCGCGGAACAAGCATTCTCAAGGGGGGAGTCTTGGAAGGATGGTGGGGGCAATGTCACTCTCAAGGCAGTGATAACTGATTCTTGGTGCGGAGACAAAAAGATCTTAGATATTTTAATAAAGAAGTCATTGGTTTCCAGCACTCCAAAGGGACACAGTACATAAACAGCATATCTCTACTATTAAAATCTCATGGTGGGGCGTGAGTAGGAAACGAAGTCTATTGGTGTAGAAAGGTGTATTTATACGCTGGTCCAGCTCTCCTGGAGTGATGGGGTCATGGGGTGATGGTGAGGATGATGATA
>NW_011888880.1:5264959-5290554 GCF_000151845.1 Pteropus vampyrus | reverse complement strand
TCACTCACATGTCTGACCCCTGAGCTAGGAGTGCTGGAAGACTGGATCTGCCTGCTGGCGTGCCTACATGTGGCCTCTCCATGTGGCTTGGGTCCTTTCCAGCGTGGTGGCCTCTGGGTGGCTGGACTTCTTACAGGGCAGCTCGGGGCTCTGAGTGTGCACAGCACAGTGAGCAGGCAGACACTGCGTCGTGTTCTCTGGTTTGGCTTTGGAAGTTACGTGGTGTCACTTCTGCTACTTCTCTAGGGACATAGACATCATCTCTTGGTCATATTGTAGAAAAGTGAGATGGGAGATACTGTTGCCACCATTTGAAAAATGCACACGTTACTTTTGGAATTAGAAAAAAAAACTCCATAAATATCACTCCGCTTTTTAAAAAGCTTATTATGAAATACCTAAGCGTCTAATTCTGTGAGGTTTGGCGTGGAGAACCGTTTTGCATAATTGAGTTGAGAACGATCGTCCCAAACATCTTTGTGTTGTTTCCTGTGTCCTGAGTGAGTTTCCTGTTTTTGATGCTTTCCTATGTGTGTGCCTGAGGTAGTCAGGGGACCATTGGCGCTAAGCTCGCCAGATACAATACATGACGTCCAGTTAAATTCGAATTTCAGAGAAATAACAAATAACAGTTTAGTATAAATATGCATATATTTATAAGCAAATATTAACGAGCAAATATTGCATACTTACACTAAATTATTGATTTTCTGAAATTCAGATTTCACTGGGTGTCTCGTATTACTATTTGGCTACACTTGGCGGCGTGATTGGGGTGCATCTGGAAATGGGTCATTGCCACCTTCTCGTGACTCCCTCTCTGTCGGACAATGAAGGGAAGAGCTTTGGGCAGTAGTAGTGGGTTCTATTTTTAGCATTGGCATCGACACCTCTGAGAATAGAACAGGGCAAGAGATGGGGTAAGGAAAAGAATGTTTCCACACACATGAGGGGAAACGGCCATGGAAGCTGGAAATCCAGACTCGGTTCCTGGACGTGTTGAAAACTCACTGCGACCTCGGATAAGTCACTCACTCCCTCTGTGGCCAAGCGTGTGACTTACACTAGCCCGGCAGAGCGTTGCCAGGACGATGAATATGACATGCATAAAACTGCTTTGGAAACCTTAAAAGGGAGATTTAAAGTGTGAGTGCTGGTTCCCTCTCATTCTGAGCCCAGTGAGCACGGGACAGTGAGCGAGGCGTGCACTGGGGGGTTTCTCTACAAGTTTAACCGCCATGAGCTCACATCCCTATTTTTAGAAAAATCATCACGCCAAAGCGTTGCTGCTTTTTAAAGCCTGTCATTCCCATCCCACCACGAGCTACATGGACTGGGACAATAGCAGACGGTTCTGTTCAGTGAAGAGTTGAATGTGTCATTAAGTCCTAATTTTTCGTCTTCATTTATCCACTGTGACTCTCTCTCATGGAGTTCACACAAGTGAGAGGCTGATGTGCTCTACAAAGTTATACTCTTTTCCTTCTCTCTCTGCTACGATGCAACGCCAGAAGCTAAAATTAAGACTAGTGAATTTATGCCTGTTTCCAAGTAGAGATCTGGCCCGTGGCAATGGTGTTTTTGTTTTTTTTTAAAATCAGTTGCTAGGTAGGAAAGGATCCTGCATAACTGCAAGCTGGCATAGCTCTGCAAAGCGAGAGAAAGGCAGACAGCTTGCTCTGCTACCAAGAGGAGGTCATCTTTCCATCTCTCTCATAAAGATAGAAGAGATGATCAATTTGTTATTGTTTATATTATTGGTGACTTAATTAGAGCAAAGCTTCTATTAATTCAGAACCGGTTAATTATATGGAACTAGCAAATTTCACCCCCCACCTCCAATTCTACATTTTAGCATTTAGACCATTATTTAGCAAATACTCAAATACTTACTGAGTATTAATTTAGTGAAACAAGCTACTCATAAAAAAAGTCGCATTATGTTTATTAAAAATAAATTTTAAAAAAGTAATTTTTCCAGGGTATCCTGAGGTGGATACACACATTCAGCTCAGTTTCTTATTTTTGTATTTCTTATTTCAGGTACAGAATTGTGGACTAAGAATATAATGAGACTACGTGTAGAACTGTGACTGTAGCCTGGCAAAATCATTAGTCATTAAAGAAAGATGAATTTATATATATAAATATACATTATTTATATAAAAACACTCTATGGTACTTAGCCAAGGGGAAATGTTTATGTTAAAAATAAGTTATTTGCCACAGTTAAAGAAATAAAAATTAAAAAAATAAATTAGGGATCTAAGATGTATGCTCATGTCACTCGAAATGTAAACAATTGCATTCATAAAATATTGCTAATCATGGTTTTATCTTATGCTAGATAACGTTGTCACGAAAATGTTCTGAAATCTGGAGATGTTCTAGAAAACCAAATACTGAAGTCGTTTCCCATTGGAATCATTGACTGGTTGTTTGTGGGTCATTTTACGATGAGTTGGACTCCGCTTCGACTGTGTGGAGTTTCCACTGGTCCTGTTTGTCCCCGAGATTCTTAGAGAGGCTGAGATCTCCTTCATCTTGTTCTTCAGGGACTAGCACGTACTTGACTCTTGGTAAATGCTTGATGAGCAAAGTGAATGAACTGGTGAGGTGTAGTCCTTAAGCGTGGGTCTTATAAGACAGCTTAGAGTGGCTAATTGAATTCCCCAAGGCCGCACAGTAAGAGAGGGCGTGGGGATTCCAGCCAAGATGCTGGGGTCCGTGACCTTAACTGTTACGTTCAATTGCATCTTATGGTTCGTTGTTACATTTGATTTCCTCTTAAAAGGATATGTGTATGTTTATATTTAATGTAAAATATTAAGTAGCTTAGAATTCAGAGATATCTCATGAGACTCGGATGTTCAGGGGAGGTTGGTGGAAGGGACTGGGATTTGAAATGGGCCTTGAAGGATGGGACATATTTCAATAAGTAGGCCGGATATGGAGTGTCTTATATTGGAGTGTGTGTGTGTGTGTGTGTGTGTGTGGCGTGGAGGGACAGGGAAGCAAGAGTGAGGAGATGAGAAGAGGCCAGGAGTTCAGGCAGGGGAGGACTGAGAGATCAGACGGGCGGGGTAGGTGGGGAAGGCCTCGTCCCGACTCGTTTCATTTTCACTCGCGTATCTCACGGTATCTCATGCATGTCCGGAAAAAGTCAGCTAGGGAGACTTAGCAGCAGTAAGTTGTCGATAATTAGAGTATGCTCATCTCCCGAAAGTCTTCTTCTGGAGGATTAAAATTCTTGTCTTGCACAGTTTTTATCTTTGGGTCTGAACCACGTCAAGTGTTTCCTGTCGCTCTCTCAAAGGTGAGAGTCCTTCCCGCGCGTTTGATGGCCTTTCTGCCCTTCTGCAGCCGACAGGGATGACGGGGACACGCTTCTGCCCTGGCAGCGCTGGGGGACCCTGCCTGGGCCCTGTGGCTTTCCTCGGAGATGACACATTTCCTGTAAACAATCAGGCAAAACTCATATCCTTAATGGCCAAATCAGAAGGGTTGTCGGCTACTTGCCACACTTCCTGCCCATTCAGATAAATTCCGACTGTTGATAGCTGTGCAGGGTTGGGATTGAGGTGTGTATGTGTTTATGTCGAGGTGACGGCTCAGGTGTCGGGTGGAGAGGAGACCCTGAGAGCTGCGTTTTAAATCTCATTAAAACCCACCTCTATCTGAAAATACTTTAAATTTTCATTCCCTAAATATGGATAACGGTTGTTTTGTCCTCCTATTTCAAAGACTTTTTAAAAACATGTATTTGAGACAACTGACAGAAGAAAAGGTCAATTTTACCCATTTGTGTTTGTTCTTAGGAGAAAAAATTTTTTCATAATGAAACTGAGTTTTCATTGCTTTTATGCTATATTGGCGAGGGAGTGGATGGGTGGGTTGTATTTCAGCTTCTTTTCTAAAGATGTCAATTCAGCCATTTCGGTCTGGAGCTAATTAATCCGCGTTGGTAGGTAAGGCGTTTATATTGATTGTCTTTTTCCTTAAAACAATTCTTTTTGTTCTGGGTAATGATGATGGTAAAAAAATTCAAAAGATCTTGAGTTAAAAAGGAAGCTTTCCTCTTATTTCTCTAGCTATTCATTTTCTGTTCACAGAAGCAACTGCTATTTCTCGTGTATCATATCAGAGAAGTCTCCGGCATGTTTAAGCTGTGTGTGTGTGTGTGTGTGTGTGTGTGTGTGTATCCCTTTAAAAGTTACATACACAATAAACAAATGGGACTACATCGAGCCAAAAAGTTTTTGCAAGCAGTTTTTACAAAGCATCAACAAAATGAAAAGACAACCTACTGAATGAGAGAAGATATTTACAAATGATACATCTAATGAGAGCTTAATATCCAAAGTATATACAGAACTCATGCAATCTAACAAAGCCCCCCAAACGATCCAATTAGAAAATGGGCAGAGGGCATGAATAGATATTTCTCCAACGAACCATACAGATTAGTGATGCGGAGCATTTTTTTCACATGTCTATGCTCCACATCACCAATCATCAGGGAAATGCAAATTAAAACCACAATGAGGTGTCACTTCACACCTGTCAGAATGGCTACCATCAATAAATCAACAAACGACAAGACAAGTGCCGGTGAGGATGTGGAGAAAAGGGAACCATCGTGGACCACTTGTAGGACTATAAATTGGTGCAGCCACTATGGAAAACAGTATGGCGGTTCTTCAGAAAATTAAAAATAGAACTACCATATGACCCAGCAATTCCACTTCTGGGTCTTTATCTGAAGAAATACAAAACACTAATTTGAAAAGATGTAAGCACTTCTGTGGTCATTGCAGCATTTTTACAATAGTCAAGATATGGAAGCAACCTAAGTGCCCATCAGTAGACGAATGGATAAAGAAGATATGGTGCACGTATACAGTGGAATATTACTTGGCCGTAAAAAGAATGGAATCTTACCATTTGCGACAACTTGGGTAGATCTAGATAGTATTATGCTAAATGGAATCTAGAAAGAGAAAGACAAATATCGTATGATTTCACTTAGATGTGGAATCTAAAAGACAAAATAAACAACAAAACAGAAATCAACTCACAGATATTTACAGAGAACAAACAGATGGTTGCCAGATGGGAGGGGAGTTGGGGGGCTGGGTGAAAAGGGAAAGGGATTTAGAAGTCTGGGTTGGCAGTTATGAAATAGTCATGGGGATTTACAGTACAGCATAGGGAGACTAGACGGTCATATTGTAATAACTAGATATGGTGTCAGGTGGGTGCCAGACTTATCAGGGGATCATTTCATAAGGTATATAAATGTCTACTCACTATGTTGTGCATCTGAAACCAATATAATATTGTATGTTGACTGTAATTGAAAAATACAAAAATTAAAAATACACACACACACACAAACAGCGGTATAGACATGCTGTTCTGAACCTTGCCTTTTGCATTACAGACATTGGATCTGTGACACACAGAACTATCTAGTTTATTTCAATAGAAGTTCTCTAGACATTTTGTTGTTTTCAGTGAAAATTCTTGTGCAAATAGCATTTGTTCTAAGTGTGAGAATAACTGTAGGATAAATTTCTAAATATAGTATTGCTAGGCCAAAGAGAATATGCATTAAATGTTTTTCATATATATTTCCAAATAGCTCCTCCAAAGAAGCTGCATAAATTTATATTTCCACCAACAATATATGAAAGTGCCATTTTCCCCATTTTCTCACCAACAGAATATGTCATTTAATTTTTAGTATTTGCTGATATGTAAGTGATAATGGGTATCTTAGTGTAGTTTCAGTTATCATTTTTCTTATTATAAGTAAAATCGAGCATGTTTTTGTATGTATAAAAGACTTCTGTTTTTCTTTTGTATGTGCTGTTTACTCTTTTACTTATTTTTGATGATTGGTATTTTTCTTGTTTATTATAGCTTTTCCATATATTAATGAATTGTTAGTTTATTGTTTGTGATATTTGTTGCAGATATTTTCCTCCTATTGTGCCATTTCTTTTGATTTAGTTGATATTTTTTTTATGACTTTTGGTTATTGTATTCATCTAAACCTTTCCTAATTCTGAGGTTATTTAAAAAATTCTTCCATGTTCTCATACTCTGTGTGTGTGTGTGTGTTTATGTGTATGTACACTTAAATCTTTGATTCATTTAGAATTTATTTTGGTCTGTAAATAAGGTAGAGACCTCTCGTTTTTAATTTTAATTTTTCAATGACTATTCAATTGTCACGGTATGTTTATTGGTTAACCTATCTTTTCCTTGCTTATTTGAAAGTCCATCTTTATTGTATACAAACCTTCTGAATGAATTTGGGTTTATTTCTAGACTATGTTCTGTTCTATTGATAATGCCAAAGAAATCTGACAATTTTTCAAGGGATTTTTGTAAAATGATTCAAAATTTAATCAAAACACAGTATTTCTATAATTTTATACAATTAAAATAACCAGAATTTTAAGAGATTCGATTTTAATTTGTTAAAATTTCCCAAAGAACTTTAGATCTATTTAGTATTTTGAGCCCAACCTTCAGCAGAAAAAAAAAATGCCTTTACTCTATGCTAGTGAAAAATTGTGGGTTTTCATGCAAACCTTATGACTGAAAGCAGAATATTTTACATCTGTTCTAACTGTCTTCCTTATTTTCTGTTTTGTCTTAATATTGAAATATATTTATGTAAAATTCTGTGGTCAGCATTCTTATATCTCTGTACTTTATCATTAAAGTAGAAACTTTCAATTATTTCCCCATTTACTTTTTTCCCAAGTAAAAAAATTTAAATTGTGAGAAAATATACATAAAATTTACCAGGTTAACCATTTCTAAGTGTGCAAAGTTCAGCGACACTCAGAACATTCATATCTTTGTGCAATCATTACTAGCCTTTTACTTTTTAAAATAAGTGTTCATCTTGTCTTTAAAAAGACCGAGATCTTTGAGAGGATGGTAGGCTGAACCCTTGAGAAGCAAAAGCCAGTCAGCAATGTGAAGCTGATGTGCCTAGCGTCTTTCTGGAACACAAAAGCATTCTGTAAAAGGTTTGTGTTTCTTGGCTCCAAATGCCAGGATGTTAAATCTGGCCACTTGGAAATTGATCTGAAACCTGGCTCTTAAACTCTCAGACTCATCTTGAGCTTTGAGGAGGCCAAGCCGTGGCCTCTGCCACTTCTTTTGTTAGGACAGTAGAATGGGTCAGCACCCTCCACTCAGTAGCTGTGGCCTTTTTGTGGAACGGTCGCAGGCCCAGAGTTTGCTTGCTTTCTCTCTCTCTCTCTTTCTCTCTCTCTTTTTGCTTTTGTTTTTTTGGGTAAGGCTCTCCTAATGTTTAGATAAACATGTCTTTTCCAGACCTCCTGAATACTTGTCCTCTGTCCTCTCGTCTTGCTTCAGGTGTCACTCCCACCAAATGAGCCACTTAATCTGAGAATATCTTTTTTTTTGATCTAGACATATGTCCACGGTGCTCTGAATGAAAAGGTGCTAGCCCGCCATATTGCTGTGCATGCCACATAAAAAGTGTTATCCAGATGGGACGCTAAGAGCCACCCCTCTGAGCGGAGAGGCACATTTCCAGAAGGAGCGTTGTCCTTCTCTGTCTTGTGGAGGGACATATGTTAGTGAATGGGGCAGGAGGGAGTCAATTAGAGGAAGCCCTTGGCCTCTCAGAGCAGACTCAGCCCTTGGAGCCGGATCAGGAGCAGCTGTGCAGTTAGCTCTTCCTGGCAAAGTCCCGACCCGCTGCACACCGAGGAGGCTGCTTTCCAGCAGACTACAGCCATAACAGAAAGCATCAGGGCATCAGTGTTCTGTGCTCCTGTTGCTACTGCGCCCTGCTTTGTGCATTTTTTTTTGGTCTGTGCTTATTTGCATAACTGGTCTCAGAAAAGTTAAAAATTCATATCCCACTATAGAAAAATTATAGGACATGACAGATTATATGTGTTAGTGGAATTAATTTTTGCATGAGAAAGGAATGAAGATTTCCTTCTCTCTCCACTTTCTAAATCATGCTGAGAGAAGCTGGAAAGAGAAAAAAAAAATCGAAACAGGCATTAAACCAGCCAATGACAGTAAGTATAAGAAACGTCAGAGCCTTGGTCATTTTTTTCTGGAGATGATTTGAAGCTAAGTGGGTCATTTTTTCTGATCCATTATTATGAGAATAATAATAGTATCTTCCTTGTAGGGCTGTGGAGAGGATTCGACAAGTTAACAATGTTCACATGCATGCCTAGCACTGAATAATCTAAGTGCTAGCTATTTTTAAAAGTATTATAATTATTATTTATCGTTTTTGCGGTCCATCTCTGAGTATATTCTGAGACATCAGCATTCTGAGAGCCTCTCTATTATGTTTTTCTCTGTTCGAGCATTGCTTCTACTTGTTCTTAAGAGGTAAAAACTGCTACAATCCTTATCTTACTGTGAAACAAAACAAAACAGCAGCACCTTAACTATAAATCATATTTTTTTCTTTCATAAATAATGCTTTCTTTAAGTGTACTTGTTCATAGAAAGATATTTTGGAAGAGAAAATGGGTCTGGGAATCTTAGAGTTGGAAGGTTTTCATTCATTCATTCATTCATTCATTCAATCATTTATTCCATGGCCAGGTGCTGTTCCTGTGGCTGGGAACACAGAAATGAGCGAGCCAAGGTGGCTCCTGTCCTCAGGGAGGTTTCCTTCTAGAAGGGAAGACATTTGATACACATGTGAATAAGTAGACGAGACAATTTAAACTATAAATATGTGTCATAAGAAAACAAAACAGGTGTGTTGATAAAGAGGCACTGGGGTGGTGGAGGGGGTTGCTTTAGACCTGGTGGCCTTGGAAGACTTTTTAAAGAAGGTGACATTTGAGGTTCGAATGATGACAAGGAGGAATGAGCCCTGGAAGGTCTGGGGGAAGAGTGTTCAGACCAGAGCAAAGACAAGTGCCGATTCCTAAAGCAGAAGCCAGGTGGTTTTGAAGGACTGTATGGATAAAAGGGTAAATTGAGGCTGGGGAGGGAGGCAGAGCCAGGTCCTGTAGGGTCTTCTCTTATGGTAAGGAATTTAGATTTCATTCCAGGTGGAAGAGGAAACTATTTGAGGGCTTTAAGGGGAGGTCAGGAACAATTTTTCATTGTTCTGGTGGAGAATGGATTGAAGTGACCGGCGCAGAGTGGAACCCGGGAGACTGGCTAGGAGCCTCCTGGAGGGAGAGATGATGCGGGCTCGGGCTGGGGTCATCGTGCAAGGCGAAGGGTCACTTTGAGGACATATTGTGGACATAGATTCAACATGACATAATAATAGTTGGATGTGGGTGTTGAGAAAAGAAGGGTCAGCATTTCGAGATGACCTACATCAAGGTTTTGGCCACTGAGTTTATGTAGGTTAGTATTTCCCTGACTTTTGAATTCTATGATTTTCTTCTATTAACATAGAAGAAAAATTGGGGCTGGTCAGTATAGTAACGTTATTTTTGCTTTTGCCATGTAATTAAAAAAAAAAAACCAAAAGCAACAGCTACTATCACTCATTTCATAAAAGAGTGGAGACTAACGGTGAAGAAGTAGGAAGGACTGATTTTGTGTAAACTCAGAATTAAGAACGATCTTTTATATTGAATAAAATGAGCTCTAGGAATAATTCATGACATTGTTCTTATTCTTTTTTATCATTTTTTGTCTCAGACCAATAGCAATATTGTCATAGCTGGTCATGTATTTGGGAACCACTGATCTAGCTCACTTTTTGAATTTAGGAAGACATCCCAGTTAGGGTGCCCCTGCCAGGTGTTCTGGCTTCTGCAGAAATTCTTCCCGTAGAGGGTGTGCATTGTCTCACCAGGCCGCTCGCCCTGCTGTGGAAGGTTCTCTCTGGTAGACAGCCTCCCTGCCTCCCCACACCCTAGCCCGGCCCTCTGAACGTAAAGAACAAAGCCAGTCTCTCTTCAGCATCTCGGTCCTTCAAACATATGAAGGTACCAGTCATGCCCACCTCTTTCCAGGGGCATGCACCGTTAGCTCCTTTAGCTAATTCTCACTCTTTCCAAGTGGGGAGTGTGTGAACCAACAATGTGGACAGTGAGGGTTGCAAAGCTCACTGCTCGTTAAGTCATGCGATGGGCGTTCATAGAACTGCTTGCTACCTGTTCTATGTCCCGCCCCACACACAGAAAAGGGAAAGTCGCAGAGAAAAGATTTCTCTTTCGGGGGATTTAAAGGCTAGATACTTGGACGTCTATCGTGGAACTGAGGCAGGATGAGAACTTTAAGTGCCCACATAGACCTTGACCTCATAACCCTGTGGACATTAACGTGAAATGAAAGAGACCTGGATTTAGAGGACAAATTAATTCCTGTTCAAAGCTTTAGGGCTTTAAAGAAATCTGCCCCTGCTCCTCAGTTGGGGGGGATGTTTTATGAACAATATAGCTGTCTAACCAATGTACTGTATACTTGAAACTAATTTAAATAAATTTATAAAAAAACTTAAAAAAAATTAAGAAAAAAAAAAAGAAATCTGCCCCTGCTCATGATTAACGTCAGAAAGATGGTTTCTGACTCGACAGGCGCGTCATCTAGAAGTAATGCTTGCGAAAACACCTAGCGAAAACACAGTACTGACTACGTGATAAGGTTTTATCTCTTTTCTTTCCTTTTCCCTTCCTGCCTTCTTTCCCTCTTTCCTCCCTCTTCTCATTCGAATCTCTCACGAAAGTGCTGCTTCCGTTCATTGTGTGTCTCCATCACCTCAAAGCACAGAAGACATGTTAAAAGACTCATTCCAACCTGGTCACCCTTTGGCCCTTATATATTTAATGACAAAAAATGCTCCCCGAAGACAGTCTTCTAAGAATGCCGTTGCCTAAGTTTTGCACATGTTAGACACCATGAATCCTACATGTAGTAATAGGGTTTAGATATTTGTACTTAACGGTAAACAAAGTCAGAGACTTGGAATAAAAAAAAAAAAATTCCATGCAGAGGGCACAGATAGCTCCCAAAAGGTATTGGGGGGTCTTCACTTTTCCTTGTATTTCTAACAGTTTTGCTTTTTATCTTTGGGTGCTATAGAGTTGAGTTTTCAAAGGTGTAGAATGATGATTCTATCTTCGATGGGGATGATACATTTTGTCACTATAAAGTATGCTTTAAACCTTTGACTCGAATTCCACTTTGCCGGATGTTAAACTTGAACTCTTCGTATTTTCTTTTTTGTTAGTCATGACCTGGACTGTCTTTGTCTCTAGTGTGCATTGCTAATACGGGTGGGTACTTGCCGAGGTGATGGAGGGAGAGGGCTTGGGGCAGGAGCAGTGGCCCGCCCCAAACCAACCTCTTCCAGAAAAGCTTTCCTGACTGCGGACTTCCTTCTCTCTACAGCCACGAAGTGCCTTTCGTTCTACTTGCGTGCTGTTGTGTGCACACGCTTTGTGAATCCAGTGCCGTGTGGACATTCTGTCCCTGGACCTGGAGTTGTGAGATCCTTGATGACACGGTACAGGAGGAGGCCGTGGTCCACGTACTGAGGCACTCCCCTGCGCAAAGAGCATTTTCTCTGGCAAATGCTTCGAAGTTGCAGAAACCACCCCCTCTCCTGAGGAAGTTTACGATTCCTGTCCAATGCAGATGCTACTTCCAAAAATCAAATGCAATGTTTACTATTACGAAATTCTGTTGTAGGGGCTCGGAGGTGCAGTTCATTACCAGTATTTATATATTTTTCGTTAATGTTACTAAGAACCCTCCTAGGTGTTCTTTTTTTTAAAAACATTTTATTACGAGCATTTTCAAATATATAAAAAAGTTGGATTTTACAGTAAACACCTATATATTTAACTAGGTTCAGGTGCTGGCTAATAATATTCCTTAGGTTCCGCTGCTACCAGATATTAAATATTTCTTGGCATTTTGAGGAAATATGGATGTGACAAAGACTTAGCTACAAAGATGTTTATTGGTGTCTAAGCATAAAATTGTAAAGATCCTAAATGTTTAATTAATCATTGGTTAAACCACTGGTTTTTCAATTCTGCCTTTTCATTAGAATAATTTGGGAAGATTCAAAAAATACTGGTGCCTGAGTCCCACGTCCAGATTAATAATGAACTGTTCTGAGGTGGGGCCTGGGCAGGTAATTACAATATGCGTCTAGGGTTGAGAACCTCTGGCATAAAAAATATTTATGGGTTATTAAAAAAAGGAATACTAGGGAGCCCTTAAAATGATGCAATGGAAGAATATTTATCGACATGGAACAATGTTCAAGATATGCTGACTTGTGAAAAAAAACAGATTACAGTATACTGCATATAATTCTAGTTTTATAAGAATAAAAATTTTTATCTGCAGTTACTTAACAGATATATTTAAAAAATCAGCCATGATTATCTCTGATTATTTTTTCCTTCTTTTCTGCTTATCTGTATTTTCCATATTTTTCATTATGAATACACATTTCATTGGTAATAAAAATAAAAGTTACTTTAAAAAGATTTCCCAGGTATTTACGAAACTCTGCCAGAACACATCAGTTTATTAAAGATTTTGTGTGAACTAGAAACACAGAGCTTATGTATATCCTAGGTGACGTACTGATTGTCTAAACAGAACTGAAAACTGTTTAGAAACCAGGCCAGGAAGTGGGACCGCGGCACCAGAATTTTTTGAAGGTCCCTAAACGATTAATGAGGTCAGCAGTTCTCAGACTCTGGCACCTCCGGGTAGGCCTGCTTCTGAATTGGGAGGTCATGGAGGGGACCAGGAAGCCAAGATGATTTCAGTCGCAGTCGGCCATAGACCACACCTTGAAAACAGCATTACGTATAAAACTAGCTGTTATCAAAAATACATACCCGTGACGGCAAATCACAAAAATAGCTCTCAGATAATGTTTAATAATGATATTATCATCTATTTCAAATGCATGTCATAAATATATACTTCTTACACCTCTCCAAACCTCTTAGCTGGAGTCATTTCTTTATGCATTAGTTTAACAAGTATTTCTGGGTGTGTATCATGTGTTGGGCACTGTGCTACATGCTGGGAGACAGCAGTGAACAAAATAGGCATGGCCTCTGTCCGAGGAGCTTGGGATGTGTCACCTCCCTCTGATTCTCTGATGCTCTGTCACTTCTCTGATGACATCTGGCAAGTTCCAGTCGGGTTTGCCTGTCACCACTCTGCTCTCCCTTCATCTGAGTACAGGGAGCGTTAACTTAATTTGGCTAAAGGGAGATCCCTTTGATTGGCAATCATCCTCCATGTCAGAGTGACCCACTCTGTAAATAGTTCTGTGATTTTCTTCTTATCTTCTGTCAGACTCAGGCCGCCACAACAAAATACCGCAGACTGGGTGGCTCGAACAACAGACCTTTCTTTTCTCACAGTTCTGGAGGCTGCGAGGTCCAAAATCAAGATCCAGCAGGGTTTGGTTTCTGGTGAGGACTCTTTGGGGCTGGCGAATGGCTGCCTTCTTGCTGTGCCCTCACGTGGTGGAGGGGAAGGGGTGGGGGTGGGTGGGGGCAGGGTAGCCTCTCCAGGGTCTCCTCTTTTTCTTGTAAGGCATTGATTCCATCGCGGGGCAGGAATTCCCCACTCGCAAGGTCTCATCGAAGCTTGATTACCTCCCAAAGGCCTCACCTTCAACTATATTGGGGGTTGGGGCTTCACATGGATTTTGGGGGAGACATAAACCTTCTGCCATAAACATAACAGTCAACTCTTTCTGATCAGGTTGAAGTTTAAAATCTGAAAAACTGAAGAAGTCCTGTACCTATTTACGTAGCATAATTTCCCCACACATATGATGTCTTAGGAACATTACCAACATATACACTGCGAAATAAGACATGTGCCACATAAAGCTGACATATCATTTGAAGAGCAAGGTCATAGGACAGAGGTTCCCAAACCTTCTCAATTCACAAGGCCCTCTGCGTCCCTCTTCCATTTACTAAATTGTTAGGCCCAAGCAATGGTATTTAGCAGCCATTTGAAAAAAGAAAACACACACACACACACACACACAAATTGAAAGGAAAACTTTTATTTTCATTTTATTTGTAACAAGAGTCTTATTCTTAAAAACCAGAATTTCAGGTAAAATGAGTGTGTGCCAGTTGGGTTGCTCATGACTTCTTAAACCTTGGAATCCGATGGGCCCCTGCCACCTTCATGGCCTGTTCTACACTCATTTTATGTGGCACTTGTTTTTTATCAAGCCAACTGCTAGCAACCCAGCTTCACTGTTGAGAGGAATGTGACTATCTAACGTTGAAACTGTGAACTGCCTCAAGTTAGCAGTTTATGTGTTGTTTCAGATGTCAAATGTTTCTCAAAATTTTAAATGACCTGTGAGTTTGCCATGGCGTCCCATGGTTTCTGAATGCACAGCATGAGGACATTATTAATTATTTAGGGATTCTTCTTCATGTAGGATCACTAACACCATCAATGAGCACAAACTGGAATTATCCTTAGATTCAGTCATGTAAGATTCTTGAAAGACTAACCGCTGAACTGGCCTTTTAAAGATGCTGACTGAGTCCTAAGCCATAGGATGTTACTTTCATAGAGAATTTTCTCTTTTCTTTTTGCTATTTCCTTCTCCCTTCTGGCAACCATCGACTTGTTCTCTATGTCTTTGGGTCTGTTTCTGTTTTATTTATTCATCCATTTTTAAAAAAATTTCACAAATAAGTGAGATCATATGGTAATTGTCTTTCTCTGACTTATTTTACTCAGCATAATACCTTCTAGGTCCATCTGTATTGTCGCAAATGGTTAAGTTTTCGTTCTTTTTTATTGCTGAATAATATTCCATTATATATATGTACCACATCTTCTTTATCTGTTCATTTATTGATGAACACCTAGGTTGCTTCCATATCTTGCCTATTACTAGTAATGCTGCAGTGAACATAGGGGTGCATATATCTTTCATCTGTATAAAACAGGTAGAAGAGTAAGACATTTTAAAAACGAGAGACAAAAGAAAAGATTAAAAATTAAAGACATGAAAAACTACAACCACCGGAATAAAAGCTAAGTGCAAAAGTATAAAATATGTCGAAAACAAAGTCAGGAAGTTGAGAATAAAAGTTTATTTTTTTTAAAGTGTCAAAATAAAGAAAAGAAACTTTCAAAACAGAAAATAAGAATTTAAAGTAAAAGAAACAGAAGGCAGAGTAGAAGCAACAAATCTAAAAGGTGAAGGAAAGAAACCAGCCAGAGTACTGTGCGGGAGGCTGAGCCAAGCGCCTGGTCGCCTGACCTCCAGAAGCAGCCCCTGCCCGGCGGCCGGCTGCGCTTGGGCAGTGCCCAGCCTCGGCATTTGAGTGATGTGCTACATGCGCCCTCAGGAGAGCATGAGTCTGCCTGAAATGAAGCTGGGCTAGTTAACCACGTGCAAAATTGGGAACCTTCAGATGTTTGGCATAGGAGGCTACTGTGTCTGAGAAATATTAAACTAATGAGACTGGAGGCTGGACAGGAGCCCAGAGGTGTCATTAGTGAGTGATCCGGAAGTGGAGTGCTATGTGAGTCTGGATTGGCATTGAGATGCGTATGGGAAGGGATAGACGGTGAGAGAATTTGAAAAGAAGACTTGACGATATATAGCCATTGTGTCACTCTGGTTTTGAACTGAGTGTGTATTTTGGGATGTTAACAAGAAATCTTGTCTCAGTGAACTTAAACAATAGTGTATCCCCGCAAATAAAAATAAGTCTAGTGTGATTCTGGGGTCGGTTGGTTTAGCGGCTCAAAGTCAAAGGCACTATCAAGGACTCCCTCTCGTCCACCCCCGGCGAGTTGGCTTGTCTGAGTTTGCTTTGGCTGGTTTTCTTCATGGTCCAATGTGGCTCTTCTAGCTTCGTTTCCGTCCTCACATGCAGATGAGAACTCTAACCGGATGAAGAAGGTCTGTCTCCTTCTACCCATGGAAATGCTTTCCCAGAAACCCTCCTCCCTCCCCAACAGACTTTCTTTCGTGCCTCATTGGTCAGAATCACGTACCATGCTCACATCTGAACTAATTATTGGCGAGGGAAATACGATCAGGAATAAACCAGTCATGACTGGGGAAGGGTCCAGACCCCTGTGAAGCAAATGGCCGTGTGCTACCTGATTAAAATCAAGATTCTGTTAGCAAGGAAGAAGGTGGGGGCGTGACTAGAAATATGGGTGACCACCCGTGTCTGCCTGGGTGTGTGACTATCGTATGTCTCAAAATCTGCTCAGACGTCTGGCTCTGAATTCGCCCAAAGGCTCAGAGTTACAGGTTTGACCACTTGAAGGGGAAAGCTTGTCAGGTGTCCCAGGGAAACACTTTATACTGTTGTTTTAATTATTTAATGGCTTTAATTATTTTTTCTTTAGTCTGAGTAATCTTTGTCCTTTTAACTGTGCCCTAAATCTTCTTTTCAACTTTTTAAATCTCATTGTGGCTGAGCTGAGAGTTTTTTCAAGTTTCAAATAGGCAGGTAAGAACATAGGAAATAATATGTTCTGTGTTTATTGAATTCCAGGAAAAGAACTAAATATGACTTCAAACTGCTGACGTTATATGATGTATCTGTAAACCAGAAAGGAGCAAAAATAATGTGATGTTGACCAAAGGAATTCTAGGGTTTCCTGTCAGAGACAGCGGAGTGTGTTTTGCCATCATCCAAGGAGGAAAAGTTCCATAAAAGAGGGTCTTTGTCTTTCTGCTTTCCCATGACCACTGAACTTTTGTTTTGTGCAAAAACCTTTGTGCAGACAGCAGGAACACAGCAAATTTCATTAATTGGGAGCTAGGAAATTAAACTGAAGGAGAGTTCCTTCCTGTGTTAAGCCAGTCATAAAATTTGTTTGAAACATTTGTTTTTAGCTGTGTTTTGTCTCTAAGTATACCTATAAAACATAAAATATATAATATTTTTATAAAACTCATGAATCCATTTTGTTAAGGAGAAGCCTATGGAAAGTGTGGGTGGAATATTGTGCACATTTGTTCCAACATTGGTGTAGTAGAGAGATTCCAGGACTGGCATGACATTTTTTCTATGTTTGGAAAATACAACTGTGACAATGTGTCTCAATTCTGCTACACGTTGCCACTGCTTAGTTAAATGAGTTATTGTTCTAAGGACGTTAGCATAGTGCCTGTCATGTAAAAACTCACTGCTAACTACTATTAAGTCTCATACATTATAAGGTGGGTAGTAGGATTGTCCCCACTCTACATATAAAGGGTTGGTAAATGGCAGAGCTGGGAATTGAGCTCTTAAGCTAGTGAAGTGACAGTAGGTAGATGACCTTTTGAGCCTGTTTGCTTAGCTGCATAAAGAAGATATTACCGAAGCCCTTATTTCTTCAGATGACACTGTCTTTGAGACTTGTCAAATCTGGGGGAACAATTGCAATGATGATCAGAGTCCCAAGCCCCCTCCTGGTGTTGTCAGAGAGACTCCCAGCCCCTCCAGCTCTGTCCCTTCCCCTTTGGGAGTTCATGCCCTGTCTTGGAATGTACCACTTCAGATGTGGCCATTCGTGGCTCTTCTTGTATTTCCACTAAGGGCCCTTTCTTTTCTGCTCTTGTGTTGTTATCACTTTTCTTGCAATTGATGGGATTGAAGGAAGTCGTCATCCTGTGCTCGGTGATCTTATCATTTTTCTAGGCCTTTAAAAGCTAGCCACCTCTTTTAGGTGTAAAGCTTTTTGGGGCCAGTCCTTCGTTATGTGCATCTTAGACTCTGTCTCTGGTATCACATTCTCTCTACTTGGGAAGTACAACTATGAGAATTTCCTTTAGTAAAGGGAGGCTGGTGGCAAGCTCTGCTGTTGTTTGTCTGAAAAGTCTTTATTTGTCTTCCTTCTTAAGGCTAATTTTCATCTATATAAAACTCTAGATTGGCAGTTATTGTTTTTTCTAGAATACTGGATATTTCATCTCATTGCTTTCTGGTTTCCCTGGGTGCAGTAGAGAAGATGGCTGTGAGTCTGACTTTTTTGAAGTTAATTTGTCTTACTCTTGGATGGTTTTAAGATTTTTTCTTTTCTCATTGGTCATTAACTGTTTTATTATAATGTATTTGGTTGTGCATATGTTGTTTTATTTATCCTTCTTGGAGTACATTGGGTTCTGGGAACCTGTGTATTGGTATATTTCATTATTCTGGAAAATTATCAGTATTCTCTCTTCACATGTGATCTCTGCTCCATTATTACTTTCTCTCCTTCTGTAACTCTCAACTGAGCCACAGAAGTGTCAGTATTAGTAAACGTTTGTTATTTCAAGCCATTGAGTTTTAGGTAGTTGGTCACTTAGAAAAAGCTAACATAGTAAGCATAGTTAAAAAAACTTGCCAATAAATCCATGTTGGTTGTCTTCATGAGTCTTTCTGTTGTCTGCTTTTTCCTACTCATGGTGCTTTGTTTCTCTATGTGCTTGTTATTTATGATTGGGTACTGTTAATTTATTTTTGTATGCCCAATGTGAACTATAAAATGATAGTCCTCTTAAATTTAATTAACAGATTTACTGTAACCCCCCAATTAAAAAAAGATAGACAGAGATTCTAATGTTCAGTGTAAAGAATAATTAACAGAAATAACAGATGAAATATTCTAGAAAAAAGCCACTGAGAGCATACTAGTCTTACTGACTACTTAAGCACAATAATTATTACAATATGTAAGAAACAAGTGGGAAACAAATAGTAAGGAAGAAAAAGATTATTTCATAAATGAGATTTGGTGACTGATATCGAGGAGGAATATTTGATTCATACCTTTTATTTCCTTCTTTGATCACAGTAGAAACCAGAGAATCAGGGCCCCAGAATGATTTCCATTGAAAGTCTGAGCTCAATAGATCTGTACAAACCACTTATTATCCATTTTAATGTGTAAAGTAGACGAAGCATTTCTAGGAATCTGCTCCAGATACAAGAGCATGTGTAAATGTGTGTGTGCGTGTGCACACATGTGCGCATATATATATACACACATATTTGTATATGTAAATATACAAATATATGTATATATTTGTTCATTACAGGATTTAAATTAATTTTGGTACATTCATATGATATTTTATCAAATTATTAAATTATACCAGCTATTTAAGTATGTGGAAGATTAAAAGATATTGATTTGAAAAGATGTCTCAGAGCAATACATAAAACTATGATTCTCTTTTTTGTAAAGAAATAAATAGGTTGGATGTGTATGTCACTGAAGTGGTACTTGCTTAGATGTTCTCAAGTGTATGAGGGCTTTGGGGCTGTCCTTCCCTTTAATACTAAAGAAGTGACTATGTCCCCTTCCCAACATCCCCCAGGAGTATCTTCAAGAAATCATAGAGAGCCCAGTCTCCGATTTTTCGCTCTCATGAAATACTGGTTCTCTGCTTTGCATCTTGCCACCTTAAGTGTTCTCTTTTTCATTTTTATATTATTCAAATATATCAAAAGAATTGTAATGCATCATATTTCCTCTTACTCTATCATTAACATAGGTCTTATGTGTAACTCATTTTATCAGAAGTCGGAGGTACTAAAGAAGGCTACACATCAATACAGATCAGTAAACAATAAAAAATTTAGAATGGGTATCTCTGTTCCTAGGAATTCCAGCAACTGGTAATTTCTCGCTAGCTGTGTTTTATCCTAGGCCGGCTTCCCTTATGCTTCTTTTGTTTTCTTTTATATGAAGAGCCCCCAGCAGCCCTAAAATTCACGTTCATTTTTCAAGCTGCACTGTGTTAGGTCTCCAGCGCTCACTCAAACTGCCTCCATTGTTCTAAGATGTTCTGCTCAACAAAGAGTCATCTCTGGACCTTCACCTTCAGCCCTTCGAAGCATGGCTGAAGTTTAAAAGTACGGTCTGTAATCCCTTCTTTAACAGAATTGTAGCTTTAAGGCTGTCTTCTCTCCGTTTCCAGCCTTCATGAACAAAAAATGAAGCAGTATGAAATTTATCTCCCACTGATGGGAATGGTGGTGTCACTCACCTTCTGTTATTGGGAGGATTATCGACTATCAGATTTTGTGTTGAAAATAGCACGTTTTCCCCTTCTGATAAAAAATAAGTACATGCATATTTATGTGTGTAAGAGTGTGTATATATTTGTATACCTACAACGTTACACACACAACCTCTGCTCCAAAGAATCACCTACTGATACGACGGCGATTTTACTCAAGAAAAGGGTCTGATCTTACTACAACACTTGAACGAGTAGATGGCAGAGACCGCAAAGCCCTGAGTCATAGATCAGTGGTTTTCCACCTGCGTTCTGAGGAGCTTTGTGGGTTGGCGAAGGCTCGTGGAGAATGGGCATTTGGAGACGAGAGATGAGGATGAAGAGGAGAAAAGGGAACAGCCTAACTGGAGTGTTTAGCCCTCCTCCTGCTGGACCGAGTCTTGCTCCCTTTTATGTGTTTGGAGACCAGTAATATTTAGTCTGGACAGTGATTTTTGAGGCTAGCAAAGAGTTTAAAAGTTATTGCCATAAAACAGGAGTCTGCAACCTGTGGCCCACAGGCCAAGTGTGGGGTCTGTGTACAGTTTGTTTTGGTATAGCTTATGGGCTAGGAATGGTTTTTACATTTTTAAGAAGGTGTTAAAAAAACAACAAGAGTAAGAAGACTATGTGAGAGAGACCATATGTGACCTTCAAAGCCTAAAATATTTACAATCTGGCGCTTTCTTCGCAAGAAAATTTGTTGGTCCCTGCCAAGGCACATGGCTGTAGCGCTATTTATAGAAGCCGAAAAGGAAAAAACAGCTAAAAACAACACATTAGAAAATAATTAAGTAAAGCATGTGTATTACTTAGGATTAGGTTAAGCTGCAAGTGAAGTGTCTCTCCCTCCCCACCTCCTACCCCCTTATCAGTCACTTAAGGAAAATACAAGCTGATTTCATATTCAAGGATTTCAAAGATCATCAGTCCTGGAGTGTTATGAAATTCAGTTCAATGAGTCAGAGACCCAGACTCTGTCCTTCCTGAGGCTTCACCCTAGGTTATTCATGACGTAGAAGATGACTGTTGGAGCGCTAGGCTTTAAGCTTGCATCCCAGCCAGCAGGAAGGAGGGAGCAGAGAAGAAAGTGGAGCCTTCCACTTCTGCTTGCATCTCATTGGTCAGAATGTAATTACATGGTCATATTTAGGTGCAATGGAGCCTGGGAAATGTGGTTTTGATTCTGGGCATTCCTGTATCCAGCTGAAAATTTGGTACTCTATTACTATGGCAGAAGTAGAGACTGGATATTAGAGTGTCTCTATCATGGTATAGAATATCAACTCATTTATTTATTCCTTCAGCCTCCTACCATGTGGCAGGCAGGGACCTTGCTAACCACTGGGGATATAAATTGGATCGAATTCAAAGTTTAGGATCTTCTCATATGCTGATGACTCCTAATGGCTTTTCCAGCCTTGTGGTCTTCAACTCATTGCAATTCAATGTTAGCTTTTTTTTTTTTTTTAAATTTTCATGGCTTCGAACCACAAGTTTTTGACCGCTGCTAGTTGGACATAGAGACCGAATCTTTAACTTTTTTTTTTTTTAACCTTAGGAGTGCTAATGAATAGTGTCTGAGTAAAGTGTGTGGAGTTCTTTGTCCTGCTATTACCGTTAGTATGTCTCAATGATTCTGTAGAAATCTATCTTTCTGAAAGCAACATCGACATACTCATAACACTCCTGTTCTGAGGAACAAAATAAAAAGTGCTGAGTAGGACTAAACGGTCTTTTACTTTGAACAACATACAGATTTGCATGAGACCAGTGCTCTTTAAATGAATAAAACCCCAGCGTACTCGGTGACTACGGGATGCATTTATAAGTCGTTTCATCTTTGGGTCAGTGAACAATTTTCGAGACATCTTTTGCCAAAAGCGCTCAGCTTCAGTGTATAGTGAGTGGGTTGGGGCTTTTCTCCTTTTCTGGGGTATATTATATAATTCTCCACTCTGATAACAAGAGGTACTCAAGTGGGGGGCTGTTTAAAGTGAATAAGAATTATGTCTAATATATGTTTTATCCATAGGTTTAATTAAACTAGGATGTTTTCTCTCATTAAAAATCCCTGAAGCCAGTGAAATATTTTGGGGTAATATTAGTCGTTTATGAGGTTTACTTTCATTACATGCGTATCGCGCTTTTAGGTACTTTGTGTTTTCAAATTACTTTTTGGCTGCTGCTACAGTTTCATCAGTCATGCAAGTTTTTAAACAGTGGTTTTCCCATTGCTTATTTCCTCTCGCTTTTGTCTCACATTGCCGTTCGAAATGTTTCTACCATCAACCAGGTCGGCTCCCAGATTAAAGACGTGGGAGTTGGGAAGAGAAAATGTAATCAGCCCTTGTAAACCCTTGCTGACTCAGCATCACTTTTACAGCTGATAATTTTAATCCCAGAAGTATCACGTGTTCTTCAAAATAACTAATGCTTTTTGGAAGGTAAACATATCAGGACATTTAAAAAAATTTTAAAACATGATTAGTCTAGACCTGTAATTTTAAACATTAGTGGTGATATGAAGAACATTAATTATTTATTAAAGACATCTCTAGAAATGCTTTTTATTTTCTTTTTTAAGAGACAGGAATAGAAGTAATAGGAAATCATATCAAATGTTTACCAGTGAAATTATTTTTATTATGATTAAGCACAAAGTGGCTTTGTTAACTAAGACAATACTAAATGATATTCTAGTCCAAGCTTTAATCTTTTAGGACTTGAATATTTGTTCGTTTCCTTTTCTCTTAATGTCACCTTAACTTATACGGCCCCTGGGAGCTCATAGGTTCTCTCCTTTGGAAAATTGTAACAAATATATAAATCCTCAGTGTTTACTGTGTGGCACCTCTGTGCAGGGCAAAACCTGTACACTCTTCCTCTGTGGTCCTACGTGGAGATGCTCTTGGCTAGATGTTTGTGCAGCTTCCACAAGTGTGAGCTGAAGACCGTCTGATGTCCACTGAGCGTAAGGGAGTCTGTGTAGTAGGAACCTTAGTCTTGCTATGATTGGTATTGCAAAGAGCATTTTCTTCTTTTTTTCCTCTTTTTCTCTTTACTTCTCTTTCTTGCTTTAATTCTTTCTCCCTCTCTCTTTTCCTCTTATTGTCAATATTTTTGCTTTTCTTAAAAATCCAAAACTTATTTATTATGGGAATTTTTCTAACATTCAAAAAGTTGGGAGTATAATGAGGACTCATATATCCACCAACTGTCTTCAATAATTGTCAGTAGTTTGTCATATTTGCTTTATATCTATTTATTATTTCAATTAAAAATTATTTTAATTTCAATTAACGATATTTATTTCAATTAAAAATATACATAACATAAAAATTTGCCATTAAGCTTTTTATTTCCATCCTTAAGTATTCTTTAAATTTTAAAAAAATTTTGGTAATAAAAAGAGAGATTATCATATCTCCACTGAATTAATTTAAGATCTTTGTTGAAAATCAGTTGTTTATGTAAGTGTGAGTCTATTTCTGTGCCCTCCATTCTGTTCCATTGATCTATTTGTCAATATTGTGCCAGTGCCAAACTGTCTTGATTAGTGTTGAAATAAGGTCGTATACTGCAGTATACAGTATGTTCTTCAAAGTTGTTTGGCTGTTCTATGTCCTTTGCATTTCTATATGAATGTTAGAATCACTTTGTCAATTTCTATACAGAATTCTTCTAGGATTTTAATTGGGATTACATTGAATCTATATATAGATCGAGTTAGGGGGAATCAACATCTTTGGGGTGTTTGGACCCATAGTATATCTCTCCATTTATTTAAGTCTTCTTGAATTTCTCTCTGCAATTTGGTAATTATCAGTGTACAGATAAACATTTAATTTTTTATTAGAGTTATCCACAAATATCTAATGTTTTTGATGCTACTGTTAAGTGTTTTTTTAAAATTTCAGTTTCCAATTATTCATCACTAGGATAAGTATAGTAGATTTTTGTAAATCGATGTTGCATTCTGCAACTTTGGTTCGCTGGACAAACTTTTGCTGAAAAAAATAGGTGTGTGACCATGGATTCAATCAACCACCTCAGTAGAAGTCAGGAATAGAGATGAGGTTGTCCAGGAAGGATCTCTGGAAGGTGCTCTCATCTAATGGTGTGGTGCTGCATGACACACACAGGAGACTAGCAAGGTGTTGAGAATGTCATATTAGCAGAAACATCGCCAGCTTGGAATGAAAGTGACGGAGGCCGAACTAAATTAAGGAAGGTTGTTGGACTTCTGATATTCTACAGGCCGGAAATGGGCTGATAGAGCTACTCGGCTGCATACATGTGCTATCCTCAAGAAAAGGGGAGAAAAACTCTAAGGGCAAGCCTTGGGCCCAGAGAGTAGAGACAGAGGCACAGAGGCAGAGGGCAGTGGAGTTACGGGTAACGAGGTCCGCAGAGCCGAGAGACACAGAATTATGCCTAGGCTTTGACACTGAATGGAATTTACCCTGCTGGATTTCATATTTGCTGGGGACCAATCCTCCCCCTCTACCCCCCTCCCTGCACCTTTCATTCCTTCCATTTTCTTCTTTTTGGAATGAGGGTCTTCATAACTATTATCTCGTGCATGTTGCACCATTGTTTTAGGGAGCAGATAACTTGTTTTCTCGTGTTACCAGTTCACAGATGGAGAATTTTGCCCCAGGACAGCTCATATCCGGAGTCTCATCCATACCTGATTTAGATGATAAGATTTGGGACTTTTGAGTTGATGACACTTAGAGGCGATTTTTGGACTTAGAGTTGAGGCTGCAGCGGATTGAGAATTTGGGGGATATTGGGATGGGGTAAATGTATTGTGCATGTGAGATGGATGTGAATTTTGGGGCATCTGAGGACAGACCGCAGTGGGCTGAATGAGCTCCCATACAGATATATATTAAGTAACATTTGCAATTCCTGATTTCCTGGAATTGTGAATGTTACTTAATTTGGGAAAAAGGTCTTTGCATATGTAATTAAATTAAGATCTTGAAATTAGATCATCCTGGATTATCTGAGTGGGCCACAAATCCAATGATAAGTGCCCTTATAAGAGACACACAGAGGACAGGCAGAGAAGAGGCAGGCAATATGACACTGGTGGTAGAGATTGGAGTGATGTGGCCACCAGCCAAGGAATGCTTGGAGCCACCAGAAGCTGGAAGAGAGAAGGAATAGATAGTCCCCTAGACGCTTTGGAGGGAGCGTGTCCCTACTGATACCTTGATTTTAGACTTCTGACCTTGAAAAATGTGAGAGAATAAATTTCTTTTGTTTTAAGCCATTCAATTTGTGGTTGTTTGTACATGAAAATAGTATAGATTTTGGTACATTTTGCTAAGTCAAAAAGCCGGTTACAAATGACCATATGTTGCATGATTCTATTGGTATGAAATGTCCAGAATAGACAAATCTACAGAGACAGAAAATAGATTAGTGGCTGCCTGGGGATAGGGGTTAGGGGAATGAGAGTGATATGGAGTTTCCTTTTATGGTGATGCAAATATTCTGATATTCGATAGTGGTGATGGTTGTCACAGTTCTGTGACTATACTAAAAGCTGCTGACTCTTACACTT
>NW_011888880.1:5230061-5263739 GCF_000151845.1 Pteropus vampyrus | reverse complement strand
GGAAGTCTTACTTTCTTCCCTATCCCTTCTCTTCCTACACAAAAAGGTAGTATTTTACATATGCTGTTGTGAATTTTTTTCATTTATTTACTGGAAATCATTCGAATCTCTACTTATCAGTACTTCGAAATCTTACTTATTATTTTCCATGACTGTATAAATTTCATTGTGTGGGTAGTTTATTTAATCAGTTCCTTATTAGTGAACAATTTGGGTTGTTTCCAGTCTTTTGCTACTACAAACGATTCAGCAATGACTAAGCCTGAGAATCTGCTGTTCAGTGTCAATCTATAGGGTAAATTCCTAGAAGAGAGATCGCTGGGTCTCACGGTAAATGCTTCAGTAATTTACTCTCACCAGCAATGTATGAAAGCACCACTCACTCCACAGTCACTAGGCTAGTTTATTGTCAAGCTTTGGATTTTTACCAGTCTGATATGTGAGAAATATCTCAATGCAGTTTAATTTACATTTCTCTTATAAGCTGAGGTTAAGCATCTTTTTTACGTGTTAACAAGCAAATGGTCTTTCTTTTTTGGAGAACTACTTGTGTTTTAAACTTTTTTTTTGGAATTTTTGTCATTTTTTTTTCAAATTTATATATTTGTTCTTTGTGATGTAAATTGTAAATATTTTCTCACTGATTATCATTTGTCTTTTTAAATTTTTCTTATAATCACTTTAGAAATGGTAAAAATAATATAACAACAAAGTCAAAGAAACAAAGTCTTATTATTTTATGACCTTGGCGTAACTTTTTAAAAAGTTTAAATGTAGCTGGTATATAATATTATGTTAGTTTTCAGTAGCTGGTATGTTAGTTTAAGTGTAGCCGGTATATAATATTATGTTAGTTTTCAGCAGAACTTTTTATTTTGCATGTTCCACACCGGGCACGTCCATATTCGTGTTTAGATATAATCAATTCTAATTACTGGTCACATCTTTTTTATTCTGCTTTTGTCACTTAAAATTAGGGGAATAAACCTCTTGGATAGGTCACCTTTTAACTGATTCATTTGTTGACGTACAGTAATTTCTTAAAAAGGAATCAGCATGCTCTGACATCTGGAGTCCTGATTCACTTCCAGACCGTCCAAGGTCACTGGAAGTTGTTTGCAGGCAAAATTCCATCTCTCCCCAGCACCTGGAAGGCTGAGTCAGCCCTGGGGCCGACGACAACTCTGAAGTCTTGAGACTAGTTAATCCCATGGCTTTTACTTCTGTCCTCAGCCACCAGCCACAGTGCCAGCCTGGGAAAACTCTGCCCTCCCTCTCCTGTCCCCTCATTTCAGTATGGTTGGGGCTTCTGACAGACATGCACACGTGTGCCTCCCCTTCCTCTCCGCCCCTCCTCTCTGAGTCATGGCCTTTGATACCTACATCACATTTATAGTTAACAGTGTGGAGGTAATTTGCTCAGAGTCTAAATCTGTCTAGTATAGTTTTTCTGTTGGAAGTTAAAGCTTCTCAAAGTTTAAACCTCCCAGCCTGCTTTAAATATTTTTCTTTGGCAAGTGAAAGGTGACCAGATTCATAATACTAAATAAATAAAAGGCAAATTGTATGCTTTTTGATTTGGAAGCTTAAAGCTATTTTTGATGTAACATAAACATCTTGGACATCTAAATAATCTGTAGAAAATATACTGAGCTTAATTTTACTTCTTATTTTAGAAAGATGGTTACATAATGAGTCTAGCCACATGTCAGTTTGAGTGCATTTCTCATTGTCCTGTTTTTCTTCCTTGTTAAATAGGAGAATACATACATACATACATACATGCATACATACATACATACATACATATATACATACATATATTTTGGGGGATTAGTTATTTAAAGATGAAAGTATATGGCACATCTCTTTTTCTGGTGTCTATATTTTTAAAATTGAAGTAAGATTCGTTTATAACATTATATAAACTTCTCTATTTCTTTCTTAATCCCAATATTCCAGAAGAACTTTTAAAACTATGATACTAGTAACAGTGGGGCCTTAAATCAAACCATCATGTCATACACTTTAAATATATACATTTTTTGTTTGTTAAATATAACTCAACAAACCTGGGAAAAATTTTAAAAAATGAATAAAATATATATTGACAAAAAACCTATGAAACAATGGGCCCTTGTATCTATACAGCATGCTATCATTCACAAACATTTTTGTGTATATTATCTCATTGGACTCTGGCCAGTTATTTTTCTGAC
This sequence comes from Pteropus vampyrus, assembly GCF_000151845.1. NCBI lineage: Eukaryota > Metazoa > Chordata > Mammalia > Chiroptera > Pteropodidae > Pteropus > Pteropus vampyrus. The sequence continues at coordinate 5,261,520 of NW_011888880.1, read as the reverse complement.
AGGAGTTCAGTTAACAGTATTTGTTAAATTCTCTAGAACCCTAAAGAATTTGTCTAACATGTCAACTATAATTGAAAAATAAATTTTAAAAAAGATTTAAAAAAATTTGTCTAAAGTCTCTGTGAAAACGTCATTAAAATTTTTTTATCCAGAACAAACTAATCAAAAACAGACTCACAAATATAGTTGATAATTTGGTGATGGACAGAGGGGAGAGAGTTGGGGGGCTGGGTGAATGGGGTGAAGGGTTAAAGAAGTACAAATTAGTAGTTGATAGATGGTCATGGGGATGGGGAGCAGGGCAGAGGGAATGCAGTTAGCATTACTATGATGGCTAGATGGAGGGCCAGGGGAGGGAGGGAGCTTTTGGGGAGTTCATCTTATGAACTATATAGATGTCTAACCAAAGTACTGTATACTTGAAACTAATTTAAATATGGAAATTAAAAAAAGTATTAAACTTAAAAAAAATTTTATCCAGCTTTATTGAGATATAATTGACACATAACATGTGTGAGTTTAAGGTGCACAATGTGATTTGATATATGTATATATTGCAAAATGATTACCGCAGTCAGGTTAATTAATACATCCATCGCCTCGCATGGTTACCCTTTTTTGTGTGTGTGGTGAGAGCTTTTAAGATCTGCTCCCCTAGCAGCTTTCAGGATACAACGCAGTCCTGTTGACGGTAGTCACCACGCTGCACGTTATTTCCCTAGGACTAACTCATCGTATAGCTGGAAGTTTGTACCCTTTGACCACCTGCCCTTGTTTCCCCCACCCCGCTGCCCCTGGCAACCACCAATCTACTCTCAGGATTTTTTAGATTCTACGTGTAAGTGAGATAATACAGTATTTGTTGTTCTCTACCTGACTTATTTCACTCAGCATGACGCCCTTGAGTTATATCTATGTTGTCACAAATGGAATAATATTCTATATTCTCTCTATACATATACATATATATATATATACACACACCCACCCACCCACACACACACACACACACATACACACACACACATACATATATAAAACGTACCACATTGTCTTTGTTCACTCACCTGTCAGTGGCCGCTTAGCTTGTTTCCATGTCTTGGCCATTGTAAATGATGCTGCAGTGAACACAGGGTGCAGACATCTATTTGAGGTAGTGATTTCATTTCCTTCTGATATATACCCAGAAGTGGGGTTGCTGGATCATATGGTAGTTCAATTTTTAATTTTTTGAGGACCTTTATACTGTTTTCCATGGTGGTTGCACCAATTTACATTCCCACCAACAGTGCACAAGGGTTCACTTTCCTCTACGTCCTCAGCGTAACTTCTCTCTTGTCTTTTTATCGATAAGCCATTCTGACAGGTGTGAGATAGTATCTCATTGTGATTTCGATTTGCATTTCCGTGATGATTAGTATTGTTGAGCACCTTTTCATGTACCTTTGGCCATTTGTGTGTCTTTTTTTTTGTTTTTGAAAAATGTCTACTCAGGTCTCTTGCCCATTTTCATTATTATTATTATTATTATTTGCTATTGAGTTGTATGAGTTCCTTATATATGTTGGATAGGAACCCTTAACAGATATATGGTTTGCAAATATTTTCTCCATTCCATAGGCTGTCTTTTCATTTTGTTAATAGTTTCTTTGGCTGTGTAGAACCTTTTTAGTTTGATGTAGTTCTACTTGTTTTTTTTTTTTTTTTTTTTTTGCTTTTATTGCTTGTGTTTTAGGTATCATATCCAAAATATCATCGCCAAGACCAGTGTCAAGGACTTTTCCCTTATGTTTTATTCTAGGAGTTTAATGGCTTCAGATCTGACATCTAAGTCTTTACTCTATTTTGAGTTCATTGTTGTGAGCGATGTGAGATAAGGGTCTAGTTTCATTCTTTTGCATGTGAATATCTAGTTTTCCCATTACCATTTGATGAAGAGACTATTTTTTCCCCATAGAGTATCCTTGGCTCCCTTTTCAAATATAAATTAACCTTATTTCATTTTAAACCTTCACTCGACTTATGTCTATGGTTGAGGGTTCTAAAGATAATAGACAGCAGAACAGTGTGTGTTAGTGTTTGTAATTCTTATTATTTATCCATATGTCTAAATGTCTAGGAACTGTTTTACTTATGGACCTGACAAATTATAAAATCTTTTCATAATTCAGCTTTTTCACCACGTAAAGTGTTAATTGGGAGTTCACTATGATAATCCAGTAACCATAATCGTTATTCTGAAAAATTAGTGAAAAATTGTCTTTTAACCTTCTTGTAGTGCTCTTAATTAAAATGCAGAGTGAATCATGTGAGATATTTCTATTTTGATGAAGTTTTATTCATCTGTGTGATTAAAAAGCTTTGTTTTAAAAATGGTTAGTCTCACTTGCTAGTTTGCTAAACTACGGTTTTATTTCTGTGTATGCTGGAGAAATCACTGAGTGCAATTTTTATAATCCAAATGTAATGTATTTTTTCCCATTGACGTTCTTGCCTGAGGCATTCTCTTTCCTGCCATGGCCAGCATTATAACCGCATTCTATTTTTGCGTCTGCCCATCGGAGTAAGAGTAGATGAAGAATGGAAAATAGGGCTCCTTTGTTTGGGGCTGCTTAGTCGTTATCATGAGTGTATAATTTCTGGAACTAGACAGAGCCAAAGGGCTCCGTTAGCCTTTTAAAAATGGCCTGGAGAGATTGTTTTCCTTTGTGGCTCTATCATTACTGTGGGATCGTGACATTTTTCTCCTTACACAATTCAAAAAACTGATCCTTACAGACGCCTGGACAGTCCACCTGCCATAGAATGATGATTTTGAGACTGTGCATGACTTCACTGCTCATTGTGTAGTGTAACCAACTCTCACTTTTCCATGCTAATGAACGTTAACTGATAATCCCCCAGGGTCCATTTTAGCCTTTTCCAGCCTTTTTCTTCATCAAATCTCCAATGAGCTGTGCTCACAAGAATGGGCGTGAGGAATAAAGTTGACTTTCATCTCTTTCTTTTCCCCTGCCCTCACTGCTAACTGCCCAATTCAAAGGCTATTTCCCCACATTTTCATTGATTCCCCTCATTCCCCCACATTCAAAACCGTGGTGAGTTTCTTTCAAAAGCCTCTTCCTCTCTGGTCTTCTAGCACTTGCTAATCAACTAATTTTCATTTTATTCTCCTGGCTGCTCCAGCATCTACTTTATCACCGTCTCCTGGATCAACACCTTCTAATGGCTGAAAACCCCAGGGGGTTCTGAGGCTCCTCGCTGTTCTGCGGGAGTTTGGACAATGGGATCAGTTGCCATAGATTCGGGGACTATCTGTGCCAATCAAATCCTCTTGCCTGCTTTTGTCTCCCGCTCTGTGAACCTCCCTGATTTAGGCAGAGCCCACCTCCGTCTCACCCAGGGCCTCCATGCCGTCTCCCAGTTATCTGGGCTATAAACTAAGTTACTCTATTCCAATCGTTCCTGGTTCTATTCTGTGCACCCATCTGTTTCCTTCTTAAATTAAAAATCTTTCCTTTTATCGAATCTTATTTCCTCAGGGCCTTATTCTTTTGAGGGTCAAGGCAATTCCTGGCCAGGCTGGCAGGTAGCCTCTGTATGCCAGTCTCGGGAGGGTGGCTGTGGTCACTGTGCCCTACATGTTCAGTGCTCATCCCCTGCTCTGTCTTCGTGGTCCCTGGCCACTTTCTCCCATATTTCTTCTCCCCAAATTAACTGCTAACTTAGATTCACCTAGTGTCGGGCCTATTCACTGATTCTGTGTTGGCCCTCCCGGGTCGCCATGCTTTTTTTATGGACTAGCTTCCTTTGGCTGCCCACCACGGGGAGTCACTCCAGTTCTAGCAAACGCTCTGTTTCCTACTCACTGCTATACGTGGCTGACTGTTCTGATTGAGAAGTCTTTGATCACAATCTGAGAAATTAATTTAGGGCCATCCTCCTCCTCGGCTGCACCTTTTCCTCTCAGATCTTCTAGGATTCGCATGTCACAGCTTATACTAAGATGCCGTGGCAGCCTTTGTCAGTCAGTTTTATTGCTGTTCCCCCTCTGAGTCTACACTTGGCCTTAAAGTCATTCTAACTCAGTGTTCATGGTGGCCACTAACAGTCGAATGAGGTTGAGCAGAAATGCACGAGGTATCTCTGACTTACATCATCCGTCCCCCAGGGATATTGGTGGCGATAGGAGTAGGACCTCGGGAATCTTAGCAGGTTGATTTTGAGGATTTTTGTGAGCGGAAAGAGTCTTTGTCATTCCTCAGGGAGCCTGGATCTGGATATTCTACTTATCCACAGGGATAACTGACCCCTCATTCAAATACTACTTTATTGACAGCTTTTGTTCTGTGTTGGATTTAGAGTTTATTCTAGTATCTTATTTTTTAAGTAAGTAAAGAGAATTCTGATGACATTCTACATTATCCACATTTAACTGAAATAAATTCAAATACACATACTGTGTACAACCACCACTAGGCGTGCACCCTCCGAATACCCCCTTTATTTTTTTTTAAATAATATGGCCCAGAAATGCAAGCCAAATGCTTTATTTGGAGTTCAAACAAAGATCTAGTTATTCGTTCCAGTGATAGGGGGAAAAACTGGCTTTTTCAGACCTCCTACAGGATGATATGGTATACCCCCAAACCATGGATGCCGTTCTTTTAGAATCAACTTAGATATGTAAAGGGTAATTTGCCCGCACAAAATTTTTACCTAAGGCTGTCTTTAGAATCTAACCCCACTCTGCTGTGTTTTATTTATTCATTCAATAAATATTACACATCTACCACATGTCAATTCCCGAGTTAGTTACTGTGGATATGAAGATGAATCAGATGCAGTCTTTGTCCTCAAGGAGTCTTCCTTCTGGAAAGAGGAAATGGACAGCAAACACGTGTGAAAGTAAAGTGCAAAGTATATATAGTGCCTGTTGGAGATACGGAGGGTGTGGCCAGCTTTGTGTGACTGCTGGGAGGGTTGTGGTTAGAAAAAGCTTCAAAGAGGAGTTGACTGCTGAGCTGTGTCTTAAAGAATGGTAATAGCTTCTTTAAGTAGGCTTCCGGAGAAGGACAGTCTAAGCAGAACAAAACTTATACAGAGCTCATGGAACTGCAAGTAATCTCATATGGCCAATGGTACAGGAGGTGCACGTGTGGGGAATATGGAGAGTCACCCTAAGCGGGAGACTATACAGCGAACAACTTGATTTTCTCCCCTGTCAGCAAGTGGGAGTCCTGACAGGGTGACAACGGAGAGTGGAGTGTGACAAGAAGGGACTTTTATTTTAGAAAAATGTATCCGGCAGCATGAGAAAAGATAGGAGGGGAGCACAAGTAGAAAGGAAGGTTTGGGAAGTTATTGTAATGAGGCCGGGAGAGATTATGAGAAGCTAGGCTAAGAAAGCAGTAGTGGGAAAGGAAAATAAATGACAAATAAGAGCTACTGAGGATGCAGAATGGTGTGGGGGTAAAATGCCTGGGTGAGGGTGGGGATTAAGGAAGAGTAAAAACCAACCATAACTCCCAGGCGACGGGATCAGTGGTTGCTATAGACTGAATGTCTGTGTCCCCCCAAAATTCACATTAAAATCCTGACCCCTAGCGTGATGGCATTAGGAGGCGGGGCCTTTGGAGGTGACTAGGTCATGGGAGTGGAGCCCTCATGAATGGGATTAGTGCCCATATCAAAGAGACCCCAGAGAGCTCTCTTGTTCTTTCCCCTACCTGAGGACACTGCAGGAAGACAGACTTCTGTGAGTCAGGAATCGGGTCCTCACCAGACAGCTGGTTTGCTGGTGCCTTCCTCTTAGACCGCCCAGCCTCAGAAACTGTGTGAAACCCATTTCTATTGTTTGTCAGCCACCCATCTGTGGTGTCCTGCTACAGCAGCTTGATGGACTCAGTGGCGAGGTCGCCCTTAAACGTAGATGATGCTTCACTTTGTAGAAACGTCTTAAAAAGTTACCTTCAGCGAACATTTTATAAGTAGAATTTTTAAAAATGAGGGCTTTTATTCAATTAATCTAACAAATACTGGTATTTTATTTTAGGTGCTTAATACTTTGAAAAATGCAAAGTTGAAGGTTTAGAATCTCATCGTGGAAGCAAAGCATATATACATAAGATTCTAAGATTGGGAAATGAGGCAGTATGGGATCAATTATTAAAATGCAATGTTTATTAAAATATTTCTTAAAATATTGCTCTATACAGTAAAAGAGCTATTTAACACCATTTAAAAAATAGCAACTGTAAAAAAAAAAAAAGCTGACCCATTGTAAATGCCCAGGAAATATTAAGTCATAATAATAACACTAAAGGAATAATGGGCTTGTATTATCTTACAGACTAAAACAATTATTGTGCTGGAAGGGATATTAAAGCTCATTTGAGTCCAGTGATTTTCAACTATAGAAATTCAGGGAAAGAGAGGTGATTATGATTTCTCACGCGAGCGTTTAAATGGAAATTGAAGTTCCAGGATGCGTTAGTGGCTTTTATCTAAATAGTAGGGCCTAAACAAGGCCTTCACAAATAAAAATGTAGGACAAACTTTACACGAAGCTATGGAAACAGAACGGACTCTTTTGCTTAAAATAGAACACCTATATTTAGGAGCTTTCAGTCTGCCCTGACCTTGACGTTTAAGTCAACACAGTCGTTTTAAGTCCGATGATAAGTTCCATCCTCTACCTTTTGTCTCTAAACCATTCGATGGATTTGACTGCTCTGCCACAGCAGAATGAAGATTGACTGCAAACAGTGTGTTTCTACCTAAAGATTTTAAAACATCAATCTCTCGGTCTCCCTGGTCAGCAATGCTTTGCGAGTGTGCACTGCTGGTAACCTACAATAACGTTGTGTATGACCGTTTCTCTGATTAAGGAGTGTGCCAGTGTCGTGCTCTAGTCTGCACTTAGGAGATTCCTGGTCAAAGGTCAAGGCTGCCACTTTCTAGCTGAGTGACTTGTCGAAAGCTCCAGCCTCTCCCTGGGCTTCTATTTCGTAATTTGAAATATGAAATGATCAGGCCAGGACAGTGGTTTTTCAACCCTGACTGTACTGTAGAGTCAACTGGAGAACTTTTAGAAAATATCATAGCAGGCCCCATTTTCAGAGATCTTATTTAATTGGTCTGTGTTGGGACCCCAGTATGGTGTATATATATATATATATTTTTTTTTTAAAGCTCCTGGGTTGATTATAACATGTATTCAAGGTTTCAAGGTTGAGACGACTTGAGCAGAAAGACCTCTAAAGGGCCTTAATAGCTTGAAAAAATTTCATTCTGTGAAATGATGTTAAGACAAGGTTACCTGGTATTAAGCAATGTCAGAGACTATCTTCCATAAAAAGAATGCAAAATTACAAACACAAAATTAGGTATGAAAGAGGATATTTACTTAGAAAGGAAAAGAGATCATAACAAATTATACATTTAAAAAAGCTGATAATACCACAGATATAAAAAATAATTCAGAAAAATAAGATAATATGTTTATTAACTACCAGACATACTTTTGTTGGTACTTTTTTCCTACATTTCTTGACTGAGTACTCTGATTGCTTCTTCATTTGACAACAATTTTGTAATATTTTCAATAGAAAGAATAAAAAGATAATGGTCTTTGGCAATTGATAGACTCATTTTCGTTCTGAATAGTTTAGAAAAATTTATTTCAGCTTCACAACTTATTATCAGTAATGTTATGTTAGTTTTAGGATTGTTGTCAAATTTGGGAAAATTTCTACTGAGATTTCATCATAAGCGAGCTGTAAGACTTGGCAGGATTTTCTGGCTTAGTACATGTAATGTTTAATTTTGTGTGCCAACTTGACTGGGACATGGGGTGCCCAGACATTTGGCGCAACGTTATTCTGGGTGTGTCTGTGAGGCCGTTTGTAGATGAGATTAATGTTTGGGTTGGTTGACTGAATGAAGCAGGTTGCTCGCCCCAATGTGGGTGGGACTTAGCCCATCAATTGAAGACCTGAACAGAATAAAAAGTTAGAGGGAACTCTTTCTGCCTGACCATCTGAGCTGAGACAGGAGTCTTTTCCTGCCTTTGGAACGAACTAAGAAGTTGGCTCTTTTTGGTTCTCGAGCCTGCTGGCTTTCAGACTGGATCTTATTCCATCGGCTCTCCTGGGTCTCAGGCTTTCTGACTAAACATTTTGGGACTTCTCAGCCTCGGTAACTGCATGAACCAATTCCTTGTAACATCTATCTGCCTGTCTGTCTTTCTGCCTGTCTGTCAGTCTGTCTATCCATCCAACCATCTACCTATCGATCTCCTATTAGTTCTTTTTCTCTGGAGAACCCTACTAATATAATACACTCCAACTTTATTTTTTACCCCCTGTCTGGAAGCTGGCAGGCACAATGTCACAGTGTAACCTCTGGCACTACAACCTGATTCTGAGTGATTGGGTATAGTGTTTTATGTATTTCCGGGATGCCATTCCTACTCCCAGACAGCCAGTGACAGTCCAGTTGTGCCTGGATGTAACTGTGAATCAGAAAACTCTACAAACTAAATAACCCCCTAGTCCCATTTCCCCTTGGTTGGATTCCACAAACGTCCCTGGCAATTCCAGTGCCAATAGGCGGAAGAGGAAGTTGCATTGGAAAGAGACCAAGGTCTTCATGGATTACGGTTAAAACACCTGACCTTTGCAAATTTTATAAATACACAAGAACACGTGAACACACTATGTATAGGGACCCTCCAGGATACGGGCAGGAGGCATGCGAGTGAGAGGCGCTGAGGCTTCGCTTTGTTAGATTTGTGGTACACCTGGCTGAGGCCTGTCGTTTTGTGAGGTGATGGTGCCCTGGTATTTATTGAGAATCTGCAATGGAGAGGAGCATCGCGGGTTCAGAGTAACCCTGTCGTTAGGTGATTAGTGGAAGCTGAAGCGTTTAAAACATGAAGCGGCATCGTGTTACTGAAGGTGAAGGAAATGACTGAGATGACCCTGGTAGTCATCAGTCACGAGTTGTGGCTCCTTGATTCGTGTGCATCGTGGTCCTTGCTGTGATTTGACACCCCGGTGCAGGGCGTGCATTGTCATTTATGAATAAAATCACATTTGCAAAATGGTTCCTAAGTCACCCAAAGTAGTGTGTTTTAAATAATCCTTATTTCTCCTGATGTCCCTCTCCCCAAACATAAAGCCGATGGGCTCCTACAAGAATGAAATGGTGCACACTCGGGAAAAACTGAAATTGCTTACCTAAGCATCTGCAGAGAGAATTCCGAAAGGAGAGTCGAGTTTGAACTCTGAGTAAGGTTTTGGATCTTGTCCAAAATTTCGTATCGGCAGAGCGAAATTGCGCCAGTTCTAAATACTGTCTAAGAATATGCAGTGAAACGTATAAGTTCCAATGTGATTTTAGGTCATTAGAATCTTAAAAAGAGGCCGATTCAACCAAAGGAAAACATGGCAATATGATTTTTTGAAGTACGTTTGTTTTGGGAGAGGCGTTCATCTGAGTATTGAGTCATTGCAGTCTTGTTGTTTGCAAGACCCATTAATGAGAGGCTTCTTTCGAAAGGGTGTTGGTTGTCAGAATATGCTGGCAGGAAGTCAAATGGTGATGAGCTTTTCATCAGGTGTTCTGGCAGTCTTCCCTGGAGGAAGCTGGAGGGTCGCCCCGTGAGGAACATCTGTCACTAACAGGATTTGGATTCAAGAGCAAACATTTCGGAATGTCTTTATTCCGATGAGTGTGGTCCTTTCCAGGTAGGATCTTTGGGAAGCTAAATGTCACTTCCCATATGGCCACTGTTGCCCTAACGTTTTATGGAATCTTTTGGGAGAAGGTTCACATCTTATGGCACAATCTTTTGATTATTTTCAATGGTTAAAACTACCAGAATTTGGGGTCAGATTATATTCTTTGGAATATAAAAAGATTTTCCGAGCCAGTAATGCAAACGAAGTGTCCGATCAAATCCACTAAGTGTTTTTCTGTCAAAGCAGAGTGCGATTATAAAAACTGAAATACAGTTTTCTCTTAGGGCCGACAACTAGTTCCCAAGGCAATTTCGTGGCAGGTACAGTGGACAGCTTCACCCCTCTCGTGTGCTTTCCAGTATGGAACGGGGTGGGAAGCTGTGATCTGCATCTCTCGGACCCTTTTGTAGGTGGTGGCCCAGATATGGTGGTTCTGCCAAACAGAGACGTTGGCAAGGGACGTGGAGGAAGGGGTGAACCGTGGGAGCGGTGGTCTGGCAGAATATGAGTTCTCTTGCAGTGGACCAGGGTAGAAGCATTTCATTCCTCTGGAGAAGTTCTGGTCCCTAATGTTAGAGGTGCCCGGTAACTTGAAGGGGCAGCCCTGAGGTCCTGTCAGCCTTCTTCCAGATATTGTTTATGGCTGTGTAGTACCCAAGCCTGCTTTCCCAACCCTCCTGGAGATTCCATAAGCTGGCTACTACTCTCTAATAAATTCCTTACCACTTAAACTAGCAACAGTGGATTTAATCGTCTGACTAATACCGATTCCAAATGAGCCATGGAAGCTCAACAACTCGAAAACCTAAAGCTCGTTAAAAAAAACAAATTTGGTATTGGTTTAATGTTTTTCTAGTTTTAGAGTTCCATTTCACATGCAGAGAACTCTGTAGGCCTCAGGAACCATTTAAACAAAGGTTTTGTTCTACTTTAGGAGAGTCGATTTTTATTCTACACAACTGACACAAAGTGCTTGGAAATGGGGCTCCGACAGACTGTCCTGGTGGTGGACAGATGGCAGTTTGCATCCTTGATGACTCGGTTTGTATAAGTTGCTTTATGTGTATCTATTACATTTTCTCCATATAATTCACAAGGACCTCAAAAATGGTTTCTATTATTTTGTTTTCTTATTTAGTATTTGTATGTAACGACTATAAATAACAGGTCTTCAGTGACTACTGCTCGGCTGACTGACGGTTAGGTTGGGCTCCTTTGCAGGACTCCGAGGGCAGCCTCTGACTTGGCAGCTACACGTAGGCCATTTCCACCGAAGAGAGACTAGACTCTTTGTTCTTGTGGGCCGATCATCTATATCTGAAATGACCACACTTGAGCTGGAAGACTTTGGAAATCATCTTGTCCAACTCTGTGTATGAATTCTTTCTACCATGTCCCGATCACACAGAGTGTATGTTTGCTAGGGCTGCTGTGACAAAGGACCTCAAACCGAGTGACGTGAAGAGCGGACATTTATTGTCTCACAGTTCCAGAGCCTAGAAGTGAATTGAAGGCTCGGCAGGTTTGGTTCCGTCTGAGGGCTGTGAGGGAAGGCTCTGCCGTGCGCCTCTCTCCTTGTGTCTGGTCGGCGATAGCTTGTGGCAGAAAGGACACTCCATTCTTCATGTGGAGTGTCCTCCGCGTGTGAAGACATTTCTCCTTTTTATAAGGACATCAGTCATATTGGATTAGGGCCCACTCTGAGGACCTCATTTTAACTTGATTAACTCTATAAAGACCCTATTTCTAGTTAAGGTCACTTTCTGAGGCCCTGGGTTTTAGGGCTTCAACATATCTTTTTTTGGGAGGGGACACAATTCAACCCATAACCTACGGTTAGGAGTCTTTTGGTTGCAAGTGACAGAAACTAAATTTAAATCTCTGTAGTAATGGGACACTTTTTGCCTCTCATCAAAGGGAAGGACAGAACGCACTAACCATGGGATAACTCAGGGGGAGACTCAGGTGTTCTGCCAGCACGATCTTTCTCTCTCCCTCCCTCCTTGCTGTGCACAGCCTCGTTCCCCATCACGTGGGCTGGAATTTTCCACGGAATGTGGCATTGGGCAGTGCCAGACCGTCATCATTCCAGCTTGGTGATGTAAAAAGAAAGATGGTTTTCTCTCTCATCTTCCATTTCTACGAGCCCAGGGAAAAATTCTAGTTGCTCTGCTGGAACCAGGCCTATGCTCACAGCGGTCACCGTGGCCAGGAGAATGTGATTATTCCGCACGTGACTGGCCCTCTGGCCCTTGGCCAGGTATGTGCCTGGTTGGGGAAGTGGAAGAGGGCTGAGGGAGAATGGTGGGCAGAGGTAATCACCTGCCACGCGAGGGGCTAAACCTGCTGCGTAACGCCACATGTGTCCGTTTTATTCATCCCTAGTATCTGTGACGTTCTCCTGCCATTTGCATGGTCTGAAACCTCTTTCATAGTAAAGCTTTAAGCGTTTGAAAATAGACCTCAAGGTTTCCCCTTGTTTAAACACGTTCAGTGCTTTCAGCTTTTCAGTCCTTCTACTCCCCGTGAACACCTCCCGGCCACCCAGCGCCCCCGTTCAGGCCCCCGGCTGGCCATCTTCTGTTTCTCCCTTCAGATCAACTTTCCACTTTCCTGCAGTCTGTTCTGTGCCCTGGAGGCTGAGCTGTTGAGGTTGCTTCCTTGGGCTCCTTCACCCACTTGGCTTCCAGTGGCTTCCTTCCAGCGAGGGGTCAGAGGCTGGCAGAGGAGAGGGACCTGAGACTGTGCATATTCACCCAGTTTTCTCCCTGTGGGGCCATTGCAGGCTGATCTTATCTGTCTACTGAAGGCAGTGGCTCCCATCTTGTGGCTTTTTCCTCAGTTCTCTCTGTCTGACTTTTCAAAACTGTCCCTCCCCCTCCCCTCAAGACCTGATGTGGGACCAGTGTGGCATCCTGCTGTACGGCCCCAGGGTCCTGCACCTCCCTCATGGTTTCTCACACCTTGTCACATTTTGGTAAACAGTACCCCCAAATGGCCAAATACAGTTGGCAACTTTATCCATGGGGACCCTGATTGCATCCCTTCTTAACCTCCAATTTCTAAATATTGTTAGTTTTGGATACTGAGAAAAATATGAATGATGTAATTCATACTAACATGTGAATGACTGATGGCATAATCCCTCAGACACATTTTGTTTGAAAAGGAGATGTGTGGACAAAACTAAGAGAATTTCAAACTGTGTGGTTGAGATATTTTTTTTCCTGGGGCCCTCTAAATAAAACACTCACCTCCTATGGATAAAATTGGCATCAGATAAAGGGTGCTTGTTAAACTTTTCAACAAAAGTGGCCTGGTTGAAGGGAGTGGCCACATACCCCTGGGAGTCTAGGATGCCAGAGGCCTAAGTAACCTTAAACAAATGCCACATTTCTTAAAGGGTCCTGTTTTATTTAAAAAAAAAAAAAAAAGAATTTTTCTTTCTACCCTGCAATGTACCTCTGTTTGTCATATTATTTCCAAAATTTAATAAAGACGATTTTCTAGGAAGATGCCACATGTTTATTGTGTGGCTTTACTACGGGCAGGTGGTCTAGTGATCCTGGGGGCACATGGCCTGGGCTTGCGAAGACTGAGTCGGGGGAACCTGGACACATCGAACGTGTGACCACTTGCTTGTTAGGGCTTTGTCACAGTTTTCCAGATTTATGTTTTCTTATATACTTTCAGATCTTAGGGAAGTTCTAAGATTTGCGATTAGTATTTCTATTTTAGACAGAGGTATATTTCATTTTCTTTCAATTGGGCATATTTATTTGACTTTTTATCATCTTTTAAATTGTTCACTTATAGATTACATCACTTGAATGCAAATTGCTTTTATTTTTTATATATCCCAATCACAGTATTTTTCTCTGTCAGTCATTGTAACACTTCTCATGCATAAAATGGACTCTATGAGAACATTTTCTCTGATTAACAAGGCACCACGGGGTTATTTTTCCTTAGGTCATCTCCTTCCAATTAATTCTGAGAAGCGAATTGTTTAAATTTTTTTTAACTACTTTTCCTTATTGTCAGAAATGTTTAAAATCCTGAAATTTCTTTAAGAAGGAGCTTTAAAATACGTCATTTATTATTATTTTAAAAGATTCGACTCTGTTTTTATTAATATTTGTATTTGTTTGCTGGGAACGCCGTAACAAAGTAGCACAGACGTGGGGCTTAAACAACTGAAAGTTATTTTCTCATGGTTCTGGAGGCAGAAGTCACAGACCAAGGTGTCGGGAGGGCTGGTTTGGTCTGAGGCTCTGTCCTCGGCTTGTAGCTGGGCCACCTATGTTTTCCTTGTGCCCTCACATGATTTTCTCTCTGTACCTGTCTGTGTCCAAATCTGTTCTCATAAGGACACCGGTCATTTTGGACTAGAGCCTACTCTAATGTGTACATTACTGACGGTGAAAGAAAAACAATCTTGTTTTCCTTGAAAAATTAGGATGGAGGAAGTACTAGAAGCAGACAAACCAAAGGTCTAATTATGTGGAGTAGGAGAAAGGCTAAGAGAAGGAGCTACTAATTACTGAGCACTAGCTGGGTACACAGCGCCCCATCAGAGACCAGTGGAGGGTGTGGCCGAGACCCACAAACAAGCTGGGCCAGAGGGCAAATCTAGATTGTTCTTCACTACCGAGGGGCATCGCACCCTTTCAAAATCCCAGTTTATTTCCACTGACGTGTGGATAATGGCACCTGTTTCTCTGTGGAGCATAAGGAGCTTAGCACAACATCTGCCCAAGTGAATGTGTAATACACAGGAACTGTAATTCCTACTACATGTTAAGCGCTGTTAGGTGCATGTTTATTTCAGTTTGGGGATCAAAAAACTGAAACTCAGACAGGTCGAGTAACATCCATGCTATCACATAGCTAGTCAGGGGCCAGCCTGAATTTGAAGCAGATTTGTCTGGCTCCAGGATCTTATGCTAATTGTGTAATCAAAATGACTTGGGTAGATCTAGGTTTGAACATTGTCTCCACCACTGACCAGCTGTCCTTTGGCTTGGGACAAATTACCTAGTCTGTTTCTCAACTCATTTCCTCCTACATGAAATGGGGATAACGGTCTGCCTTTTAGGGCTTGTAAGGAACAGACGCCATACATGTCACGTTGCAGTAAGGAGGTAGAATCGTCACTATACCATGTCATCGCTCATTGACTTTGCCACCAGCTGCTTGTGAAACTTTGGGAAGTTTATTTATCTTCTTTGAGTTTTAATTTCTTCATCTTTAAGACTGGAGTAGCGACGGCGGGATAGGAATTGGCCTAAATTAAGAGATCTCAAACTTAGGGGCCTAGAGGGGCCAGGCAGGTAACTGAGGGCTGGAACCCAATATGACAAATGCCAAATTTCGAGAATCAAGAAATCTGGATCTTTCCTCTGAAATCTCCCAAGTTTAAAATTAGTTTTGGCAACTAATTCTGAAAACAAAATATATATGTGGGTTCCCCTCTACGCCCCGCCACCCCAAGCCTGATTTGGCCATGTTGGTCTGTGAATTTTTGGCTTAATCCCTGAGATCTTTCTCCAATTTAAAGTCATCTGATCCCATGTCATAAGTCACTGTGGTCCAATATCTGGTCTTTACTTACTTGTCGAAACCCAAGGTCAGGGTTTTGACTGTACTAGTCTAAAGGCTTTGGGATGGGTCTTTCTACGTGTGGTTTTTCTCCCAGTCCAGTCCCGGCCACCACGTCCTGAGAAATTAATCTTTATAACGTTCTGCTTAATTCTGTCACTGCTCTGCTTAGCAGCTTTTGATGATTCTTTACTGTCTGTATAGAGTCTACACTTTTGGCTGGAGGTGACCAGCTTTCTTACCTTATTTCTTGTGTGTCCCCTTCACCTGCTCCAAATTTCTCAGCAACTGCACCATCTCTGAGACATCCTGTCCAAGAGCATTTCTGTTTCATCTGCCTTTGCCACGCTGCTGTCTCAGAGGCCACCGGTCTCGCCTACATGTGAAAATCTTCTCACTTTTCAGGGTTCAACTCAGATCCTTCCCCATTATACAGTCTTTCCTTCCATGGGCAGAAATCAGGATCTTAGTCTTTAAATTGCAGGAGACTGATAAGATTCTGTCTTGGTGGCATATGAGGGAGCTACTTTTATTAGTTTTTCAATAGCTTGGATTATTTTGCTCATTCTCAGTTTTGATTTTTTGTTACATGTGTGAAAGATATTAATAAAAAGACATTTTTTAAGACTAGTATAATTTTTTCCCCAGGGCTTCAGGCTTTTATTCCTAAAGGTATATTTTCTTTAGGGAAGACGGAAGAGGGATGAATGAATGTAGCACCGAGAGAAGATGCATATATTCGTTTACCTATAAATCTCATTTCTCTTTGGAGCACATTTCAGTTCTCCCTCCAGAGTTTAAAATTTATTCTGGGTCCAAAATGAACTAATTTTCACAATAGTTCTTTTCTGTTTGGAAAAGTCACATGTTTTCCCCGCTCTGGCGTGAGATTTCACAGACAAAGCCAACTAAAGGAAGGAAAAGACCTCGAGGTGTAGATGTCACAGTTCCACTGTCTACATGCCCGTTTCCCGGTCATTCCCCAGTTGAGCCAAACTAAATTTAGACTCCAACAGCTCTGTTCGCACAAAGGGAATGACAGGAGACAATTCATTTATCATTTAATCCCATTCCTTGATGACAGGTTTTGCAGCCCCCAAATGGAACACTAACTCCTTTAAAATCACTTCCTTGATGGCCTGAGTGCTACATTCTGCTTGTGTTGGGTCATTTCGTATTCATTGGTTACAACGAGAGAAATAGAGCAATTGTCAGTCGAGCACAGATGTCCAAAGGGAACGGAGCATAAAACTCAAGCCAAAAATATAGGCTCCTGTACCTGCAAGCTGGAGCCAATAGCAGTGATAACTAAAAATGATATAGCGGTTCACCTTGAATTTTCGGAGTTATTTTTGCAATCGATAATTATCAAAAATGTCATCAGCAACAAAAGAGACTAGAGAAAAGAGAAGGGAATTTGAGAGAATTTTGTAAAGAGCTTTTTCAGAGTGTCTTTATATTAAGGAAAGGATGTCTGAGCTCTGGGCTCCAGATCAGTACATGTCCGTGATTTTGTTAAAAGAATTCTACTATGTGGTGTTTGTGATTTGGGGTCTCAGGAAGCCAGGTGTGATGTCATCTCACTTTTCCAACACTGGTTCTGAGGGAAGGAGGCCAGAATTACTCACCATGACACACCAACCGGTTATCTCTCAGCCTAAGGCGGGAGGTGGGCAGCAGCATCCTGAGGGATGAAGTTCATGGTGAGCTTGTTCTGTGATGCCGAAGCTCCCTAATAAAGGGAAGGAATGCAAAGAAAGCTTGGGAGGAGTCATGCGTTGGGGATGGAACCACAGCTAGTGACTGGAAGGTTAGGCAGCCCTGTAAAAACTCGAATCCTGGTCATTATAGAGATCATGGCTCTATGGGTAGCTTGTTTTATATCTTTATTCAAAAGCGATGTCATGCATTGTTTGTACCTAGACAGCTTCCTCCTTTAATCTCCGTAAGCATTTCACAATAGAGACATGCTTCATTTTAATCAACAGATGAATTCCTAAAATTCACGGACAGCACAACTGGGAGGAAATACAGCCGGGTAGCTAGGGGTGTAGGCTTTGGAACGTGGCTGACCTGGGTTTGGCCGTCCCCACTTTCTAAGCTGAATAATTTAGGCAAGATGATGATCATTTTCAATCCTCAGTTCCTTCTTCTACAAAAGGGATTGGTAATAGATCCTTGAGAGTGAAGAGGACAGAACGTGTGTAACATCTGTGATCAGTTGTCGTATGATCGATGAGAGGGATAATTACTGTTTAACTTTTGTAAACACTTGATTGGCGGCGGTGTTACGGGTAAGAAAGGGTCTCCCGTGCTTGAAAAATGGAAAATGAAGTAAAAACAACCAAAGACCAGACCCTCAAGGATCTATGATGTTCTGTCAGTCTGACCATAATTTTGCAGATAGGGGCTAACCCTGGAGAAGGGTGCGACCCGCACGAAATAAGAGGTTCTGCATCCCCCCTGCCCTTCACCAATCGGAGAGGAAAAAATATGACTAAGATGAATACAAAAGACAGCAATGCATAACTGTAACAACGGCTAACGTTTATTAGCACCAGGCATGGCGCAGGCCCTGTTGTAAGCATTGTTATGTCATTTACTGCTTAACACAGCCCTGCGAGATGCATACTGCGACTGACCCCGACTTGGACATCGAGGCAGAAAGGTTTAGTCTATCGCCCACGGCCATATTGCCATAAATGGCAGAGCTAGAGTTAAATGTATGCAGTTTGGCCACAGTCCTTTCTCTCTCTCTCTTGAATCATTAAGGCATAGTGCCAGAGTCTAATTGGCGGCATTTTCCCCTTTTTAGCACATCATCTTAGGGGGAACGTTAGAATCGGGGCAGCCATACAAACGTGTTATAAGTGACACACATGCACTCGTCACAGAGATGAAATAGTGTCAGCTTACCAGGGAGTCCTTGCTCTTACACACTCTGCTGTCTGTCTTGCAGATGACACAGACTTTCGGAAGAGGGGAAGGGGGCGGGGGGAAGGTACTGTGGCTGCCTTTCTTTCACTGGCCTCAGGACCATTCCACACTCGGTCACTGTCCGAGCTTCAGTTCTTTTAGATGAATGTAAGGAAATGAGAATCTGCCGCTGTCCTACTTGCTTTGTAGGGGGCCTCAACGTGTGCCATTGCAGTGATTGTGTTGTTTTTTTTTTTAATTATCTGTGTTAATTATTCTATGACCTGGGATAAGATCACCCCTGAAGTGTGGCTCTTTCCAGTCATCTAGGGAAGAGGCATGTCCTCAGATAGGAAATGGAAATCCAGAGGTGGGAAGGAGAGAAAAATTCGCTTCCTCTCGGATTTGCTCTCTGCATCCAGACTTGGAGAAATCAGGAGATAAGTTGGGGTCATCTGTGAGCGAGGTCCTCCAAGGGAGTTTTGTTTACTGAGAGGCAAGCTGAGAGCCAGGCAGAGGGACCCTAAACTATGGCTGGAGTGAGTCACAATTCACAAGGTGACTACCTAGTGTACTGATCTTTGCCCGGTGTGGGAGAGAGGAATCGCTCTGCGCTTTTGGGCAGAAGGGGATTCACAGCGGGAAGTTCTGTGCTTATGAAATCTCTGGAAGGGCCGGACAAATGGGCTCTAGGTCAGTCAGAAATGACTCTTATAGCACTGCAGATCTGCTGGGCCAGGGGAGCAGGTACATCCGCCATTACCTGGAGGGTGGTGAAACAAAGGTCTTCCCTGGCTCTGGCCTTCAGGACACCCTGCTGCAGCTGGATCCAGAGACTCAAAGCTGCAGCCGCCTCTCAGCACCCAGAAGTTGGGGTTTGGACGGCTGCAGACTGAAGCAGAAAAATACCATGTCTTCATGACCTGCTTGCTGGGAGAAAATGGCTAGAAAGGATGTAGCCTGTGCTACATTCCATTTTCCGAAACTCACAAGGGTACATCAGTTCTCATCTAGAACCTGATCTGCAAGGGAGTCTGGGAAATGTAGGGGTGTGTGTGTGTGTGTGTGTGTGTGTGTGTGTGTGTGTGTCTGTATTTAAATGCCGTCTACATTCTGCCATTCAAGAAAGAATAGAAAAGTCAGGGCTGCTCGCCAAATGCCAACCAACCATAACTGACTTGTTAGTTTCTTGTTAGTTACCCCATGTACTTTTTTCCCTCTGTTAGCCCTTCAGACTCTAGGAAAGATCTGTTTGAAAGTTCAGGGCTCGGCTCAGCTGCACTGTAGGATGTAAGGGAAGCTAATATCTGGATCAGAAGGTTAAAATTGGGTGGCGCCTGTCAGGAACTGTAGGGACTAGGATTTCACCCTGCATCCAAGCTAACAGGTTAGCCTGCTACTGTTTCATGGACGCTGGGGAGATGGAATCAGAGTCCCTGGGTACTGTTACTCGTGGCAGCAGGTAGTGTCAGTATAATTTTGTTTCCGTCCCCCGTGGCCCCCAAGTCCCATGGGATGATGCAGAGCCCCTCGGGGTTGCCTGCACATGTGGTGATTTGCATCACAGGAGAGGAGTGTTGAGCTTGGGGGCTACACTGAAGCAAGCAGAAGCAAGCCAGCTTTGTCAGAGGAAAGTGTTGCCTTGTCCCTCAAGGCTGCTGGCTGCCACCATGGCCCTGAGAAATGGCCTGAGAACAGCAGTCAGGGCCTCGCTTTCTTGGCATGCTCACAACGGGTGCGTGGAGAGGCCTAGGGCACCTGGCAGACTGTCTCTTCTGCCTCCTTCCTTTCCCTTCCTGCCCTAACTCCTTTCTTTTCTAGAAAAAGGCCCAGGTAGCTGCGATGGTAATTATGAAAATCTTTGAAAGAAATGTGAATCTTTGGGGACAAATATCTCCTCTTCACAAAAATTTTCTCCAAACTGCTAGCCGTGGAATACCTGGCTTACTTTTATTAAGGGAGGTGGCAGTTTCTAGAAGGTCCTGCTAGAATCTTGTCTTCTTATCCTGGCTGCCACCCAGAGGTGCTGCCCAATTGCTTGGCTCCTTTAGAGGTGACCATGTGTCTAAATGTTCAGAAAACTGTGGTTTCTTGGGCTGTGGGACCTGACACAGTTGGTGAGCATATTCTTTTAGCTCTCGCAGGGGCCTGAAACCACAGGACGGGCGTGCTTTCCTGCGCTCACTCTACCCTGGGCCAGATCTGATTATCTTCTGTTTTACCCAGCTTGAAATTTGCTTCTAAGTGAGGGCGTAAATGACAGCTTAAAAGTTTACCTTATGACCTTATAGTTAACAATACTGCATTGTATATTTGAAAGTGGCCAAAAGAGTAGATCTTCAAAATTCTTATCACAAGAAAAAGAATTTATAACCATGTGTGGTACACGGATATTAACTAGACTTACTGTGATAGTCATTTCTCAATATATATGTATATCAAATAATTATGTTGTGCACCTAAAATGAATACAATGTATATGTCAAATAGATCTCAATAAAAAAAATAAATTAAAAAAGTAAAAGAAAAAAGAAAGTGAAGAAATCAGTCATACCATAAACTACTTTTTTGAATCAAGAATAGAGAGGTAATTTAAATATGTCACTGAGGTTAATAATCTAGGTATCTCATCAGAGTCTGTGAATAAAGCTGCGTTTCGATATTAAAAAAGGTTACCTTAAAAATATAATTTCTTCTCTCTTAAATAACCAATACCTGATTCAATTATAGTAGTGACAACTATGTGTTATATCTTAAGCCCAGACAGTATTCTGGACCAGAACTCAGTTTTTCTTGTTGTGTCTGTGAGACCTCTGCAGTGAACCCTCTTTAAGGAGGAAGGGAAGGGAGTGGAGATGTTCCCTCTGCTTTCTCCAGAGCAGCTAGATTTTAAGCCAATAGAATATCCTAGGTAATTGCAAAGGCTACTGTCTTATTATATGAAGATTGGGAAAGAAGCAATTTCAGCGTATTTGACTGATAAATGACTAAGAAGAAGTGTGAGCAAGCCCCGAACTCTGAAGAGAGTTTTTAGTCATGGGCTTCCTCTCAAGGCAACCACACTTCCTTCTGTTGTGTGAAATAAGCCGTGAGGGTAGCAGAACCCCCTGATGTGAGTCCATTTCTTTCTATGACTCTGAAGATGAGGGCTGATGGAGGCACACCTGGCCTTTTCCAAGGTTATATTTAACCATGAAAAAGAAAGCAAAAGAAACGTCTCTTGCTAAATGTTTTCTTCTTGTTTCCTATGTGGGTAGCTAATTGGACCTTTTAAATTCTGTCTATAAATGATGATCTTTTATTAGTGACAATAAAAAACATCTCTAGATTCTCAGAGTTGTTTCTAGTTAACTATGGTAATTGACCACGAATAAACACAGCGTGTTCCAGTGACATGGTCATTTGACTTTCTGCAGGGAAGTCCTCTGCTGGCCCCTGATGTGACAGAATGAATACTCATGTCTGGGGCTAACGCCGAAATGAGTGAATGGCCAAAGAGCTTGGAAGGGTATAATAGGAGGTAGATCGATTCTGTGACTCCAGAATAAGTTCAGAGGTGTATTCAGGTATAGGAAGGGCCACAGATCTTTGCCCGCTGGGTGGGGTGGCAACTGGAGTCATATTGCCTGTGGAGAAGTAATGGGCTTGATGGAGATCTCAAGGAGAGAGGACAGCGACAGGGGACGTTCTCCAAGGATCAACTGTAGATATGGCGGTCGTTGGACTGGAGTGAGATGACGAACAGATACAAGGCACATCGAGTGGTCAAGCTGCTATCCCAATTGCGAGGGAGAGGGTACAGAGTCAGGGTTAAGAGCTCGGACTTGGGGAGCACATGGATTCACAGCATCCACAGATTAGCTGGGAGCCTTTACCAAGATACTTAGTCTCTCTACACTTCACTCATCACATCTGTAAAATGGAGACAATGCTCTCACTGGATAAGGCCAGGGACCAATGAAGTGGCTTTGGCATGGCGGAGGCAGCCGGCGTAGTCACTGGTAATTGTGGAACAATCCCCCTTCTCTCGTGACGTCACTGTCTCCCTTGTCGAAGTCCAGCGGTATCTTCCTACTTGCCCTATAGCTCATGGACTTTCCAGCTATCATCCCATTTGATTTCTCCACAGTCTCTTATGCATCTGGCCATTCGCTTCTTACAGTTTTCTGCTCCTTTGGCTTCTGTGACACTTAGCCTTTTCTGATTTGTCACACCCCTCTCTGCCGTTGCTTCCACCCCCTCCTTAGCTTTCCCTCTCTCCTTCTCTCAGATCATGGTGTTCCCAGGGTCCTGACCTTGGCCTGCCTCTCCTCGGTTTGCATGATCTTCCTTATTCGCCTCATGCCACCGCTAGGCTCTTGATTCCTAACCCACATCCCCAGTCCAAACTTCCTGCGTGTCATACATCAAATGATTTATGGGGCATGTACATTTGGATGTCCCAAAGGCATTTCAAAGTCAACATATCTAAAACGAGAACCGTCTTTCCCCCAAGAGTGTATTTCTCCTCTTGTGTTTTTAGTGGACCTCATCCACTCAGTCACCCGGGTGTGAAACTTGAGACTTCCTACATTGGCCCATGTTTCACGCCACAGATGACATCGGTTTCCCAGTCTGGCCACTTCTACCCTCTCAATGTGTTTTCATTCAGCTCCCTGCTCTCCGTGCCCCCTGTAACTTACCGTCTCACCTCATTTTGCTCAGCGATTGCTTCCTAACTTGTCTCAGCGCCCTCACTGTGGCCTTCATTCACCCGCCACTGCCAGAAACAAGTGAGCAAGTCAGAATGCCACTGGCCCTTAAGTGCTGACAGCACATGACCCGTGAAGCCCTTGCTGACCTTTGCTGCTCTTTCGCTCCTGCAGCCCAGTCCTCTGCCCCATCCCTGCGTCTCCCTGCAGCTCTCCTCTCTCTCCCTATCCACTCGCAGCTCCTGGCCCCTGTGCTTTTGCACATGCCTTTCCTTCTGCCTGGACATGATTTAATAGGTTGATGGATATTAGGTTCTCCGGTAGCAGCCTGTATAGAAATTCCCGTGTTGTTTTAGGCTACTTACAGGGGGCTGTTTCTTCCATAAGATAGCAGTGTGTTGGCGGAGAGATCCTGTCCTGCTCATCTTTGATCCCCAGAACCTACTATGGTCCCTGAGACAATGTGGGTGCCCACGAAGAGAAATGCCTTCTTTATTCAGAACGGGCTCTCTGCCTCAGCAGCTGACTCTTTTAGAGACTGCTCCCTGCAGGCTTCAGTGCTCCTTGCCCTCTCTCCCGCCGCACAGGTGAAGGGCAGCTGGGTGGCTCACCGCCTTGGGGCTGGGCTGGGCTGGGCTGGGCTGGGCGGCTGCTGCCCGCGCGCCTGCGCCCTCTGCTGCTCCCGCTCCCGGCGCGTCTCTGTGCGCGTGTGTCTGTTTGGAGAGGAAGAGAGGCTTGGGTGACAGGCGAGGCGTGGGGGAAGAGTTCAGCCTGAGTCACAGTCTCATTCACTGATTTCTCCACCGCTGGACGGAGGCTGCCTGGCCAGGCGGCTCCCAACTAGTCCCGCACCCGCACAGTCTGCACCTCCCGCGGCTCCACTCTCAGCCGGCCAGACTGACGGACGGACTCACGAGTGAGTAGCCGCGGCTTGTGCGCGCCGGCGGCCGGCGAGCGGTCCCTGGAGGTCCTGTCTCCCCGCCAGCCCCCTCCGCGGGCCGTGTGTGTGCGCGCGTGTGTGTGTGTGCGCGCGCGTGTGTGTGTGTGTGCGTGTGTGTGTGTGCGTGTGTGTGTGTGTGTGTGTGCGCGCGCGCACAGGGGTATCCCTGGGATTCCACGCCGGCCGGAGAGCCCCCTGCCGGGATCCGTGTGTCCACCAGTCTCCGCTGCGGTGTGCGCGCGCCCGGGCAGGGGCTCGGACGCCCCCAGCCCGGTAGGGTGCTCACCGGGATTCCCCCGCTCGGTGTGCGGCCGCTGGGGGGGGGGGGTTCCCCGGGAAGGCGCGGGGGCCAGGAGGCGGCGGGGAAGCCCGGCTGGGAGCAGTCGGCAGGCGCGGGAATCTAGCAGCGGCTCTCGCCGGCAGAGCCGAGGAAGACGCCGGAGCAGCCGCGCCTGGCTGCCCAGCCTCTCCGCCTCTCTCTCCCTTCCCAGTCCTCCTCTCCTTGCTCAGCGGCATCACAAAAGCGCGCCGCAGAATGAAACCCAGTGCAGCGCAGCCCTGCTCCGCTCTCCCACCTGGGGCACGTCGCCCCCGGGCCGGAGCGGTGGAGCGGGAGTCCCCGCGATGAGGGCCGGGGACTTACCCCGGGACACACCTGTTTTCGGCTTTCCCTGAATTCAGCCTGGTGCGGGATTCCGCCAGGGGTTCCGACACTTTCAAGCCGGTGTGTGTGTGCGCGTGTGTGTGCACGCGTGCGTGCACACACGCACGCACCCCCAGCCCACGCTCGCGGGGTGCGCTCGATGCGAAGAGCACACCTCGCTGCCGGCCCCCTGGAGCCGGGACCGCTCCGCGGGCTCCCGCGCGCTCTTTGACAGCGTGCCCGCATCTCTTTGTTTGGTCGTGGCTTCCCCACCCCTCTGCAGAGCAAATTGATTTTCGGTTTCGCTTGACACTGCGCGCTGGCACTTAGTGTGGGAGCGTGGGCCGAGGCCTGAAATGCTCCTGGCGTTTGTAACCGAATAGTTCTTTCGGGCGGGGGGTTATTTTTAGTGCTGGGAATGAAGAGGCAAGCACGTTGACCTTTTCGCGGCTGCCTTGGGCTTTGAATACGTATCTCTATTTGATGGAGCAGACGGATTCACATCTAGTCGTGCACACGTGCCTTCGCACAAGTGTGTACACACATTTCTACACACGTAGCTTTCCGCCTTTCTTTCCTTTTCGGTTTGAAAATTGGGACCGGGAATGCTTTGTGTTTGTTAAAAAAAAAACAACAAACTTTCCTTTGTTCTTTTGGGCATTTTCTATTTTGAGTAATGGAGTAGGAGTACCGAGAGGTTGCAATTAGTTCACTCAAATAAAAGACACTGCCTCTGAGTCAGAGCTACCAGGTTGATAATTATTAACATATAAAAAAGCAGATGCTTCGTTTAAGGCACAAGGGGCGGGGCGGGGTAGGTCCGAGGTAGACAATGAGGGAGAGTGTCTGCCGACCGCCTGCTGCTTATTGTTTGCGCACGAAAGGCTGCAGCCTGCAGCCTCTTTCTCCTCTGGGGCTTCGCTCCTCGTTGTCCTTAGGTCCCACTAGGGACCGTCCAAGTCACCCAGCGCTGGCCCCCGGAGCGCCGTGATGCCAGCCCCAGCTGCAGCCGCCTTTCACTGATAGCCCTTTCTCTGCTTTGCAGGTTGGCATCTTTGCGCCTGAGGGTGTCGCGAGCCCAGGCGGTGAGGACAGGACGCCTCTGGCCCAGCGAGCCCGGCGGCATGCGGCGTGGACATCAGTGCTAAGTGCCCCCACGCTGGGCACGGGGCGTTCTCGCTCCGGGCGGTGGGCCCAGCAGCGGCGGTGGCGGCGGAGGGGATGCACCCGGGACGCGCAAGGCTTCTGCGAGCTACCGCCCCCAGGTGGACCCCGAGCGGGGCTCATCGCAGGACTGCGAGGACCCCTGCCCCCCGGGGCACGAGGCTGCGGAACCTCGGGGTCGCATCTGCGATCAGGATGCCCTGGGCGCCTCCCCGCTGGTGAGGATGTCCTGCTGCGCGACTCTGTATCCCCCAGCCCCCGTCCCTGGTGGACACGACTGCGCGGGCCCGGCTTTGGCCCCTCGTGCCGGTGGATGAAAAGCACCGGAGTCCTCGAGTGCTATCGGCGATTGTATCCGAATTCTAAGAGCCATGGACGAAGGCGCTGGGCTGCAGCCCCAGGCGGGAGAGCCGCTGGAAGCCCGGGCCGCAGTAGGAGCTGTCCAACAGGAGTCCGAGCCGGAGACCTTTAGGTCGAAGAGTTTACCCGTCCTGAACAGAGCCTCCTGTCGGCCAGATCTCAGTTCCGTGAGTGTAGGCGCCAAGCCAGGCTGTACAGATTCTTTGGGCCACCAGGAGTTGAAACAAGGCCTGAGCCAATTGGCCCCCAGCCCCTCTGCCCCGTCCACTTCGGCAGAGATGGCGGGGCTTGCGGACTGTAACCACAGGGTGGACGTCGGCAAAACCATGTCTGTGTCCTCCACTTTGGCCATGCTCCAGGGGAGAAGGTGCCTCTATGTGGTCCTCACCGATTCTCGTTGCTTCCTGGTGTGCATGTGCTTCCTGACCTTCATCCAGGCCTTAATGGTCTCCGGGTACCTGAGCAGCGTCATCACCACCATAGAAAGGCGCTACAGTCTGAAGAGTTCCGAGTCGGGGCTGCTGGTGAGCTGCTTTGACATCGGCAGCCTGGTGGTGGTGGTGTTCGTCAGCTACTTCGGTGGCCGGGGTCGGCGGCCCCTGTGGCTGGCCGTGGGTGGACTTCTCATCGCGGCCGGCGCTGCGCTCTTCGCCTTACCTCACTTCATCTCGCCTCCCTACCAGATCCAAGAGTTGAACGCCTCTGCCTCCAACGAGGGCCTGTGTCAGAATGGAAACTCCACCGTGACCTTGGAGCCTCCCCCCTGCCTGAAGGATGCGGGAGGAAATAATCACTGGGTCTATGTGGCTTTATTCATCTGCGCCCAGATTCTCGTGGGAATGGGCTCCACACCTATTTATACCCTGGGACCAACCTACTTGGATGACAATGTCAAGAAAGAAAACGCATCTCTGTACCTAGGTAAGACTGTTCTGTTCTCTCAAATAAGCTCGAAGTCAATCAAAAGGAAACACTTTCTTTCACATTTTCCTGGAAATTAGATATAGGTATGTATGTATGTATGTATATAGTATTACTTATATATTATAAGCATTGAGTTTTGGTTTATTTATGTTTTTATGTTTTGGCTTTAGGGTGGTGTGTTTTACTTCAGGAGAGAATCAAATAGTTGAGAGCTCTCTGAACTAATTTTCAGACTCACAGTTCACACTCTTTTCCCAAGTAATATAAACTTTTGACTATAAGATAATGCTTCTTTCTCTCTCGCCGCTTGTCTTTGGAAAAGCTCTAATTTATCAGGTTTATCTTCTAATAGCTTTCCTTCTAGAAAGGTTCTGGAAGGAATAGAAGTAGCTGGTATGTAGAGTGAAGTTTTGGATTATTTGGTGCTTTCATCTGCTGTGGCGGAGTATCCAGGCTACATAAAATATGCTTTATTGCCTTCATACCTGTATTTCTTACATATTTCCTGCATCACTTAAAAAAAAAAAGTGATGCCATTACAACTAGGTTATCTTTATGTAGAAGCAACATTACATGTTGTAAAGCTGTTCCAAAGCTATTTTTATTGCTGGTTGAAGACCCTCAATTACATGAACTTGGGAGCAGAATCCATTATTATTTTCTGTAAAGCAGTGGCTCCTGGATTTGCTGAGTTGACTTGGGTGAATCAGCTCTGTTGGATAGGGGGTGTTTGGGTTAAGTACAGGGTGCTCATGTGAGGCCTGGCAGCCACTGCAGCAGAAAGAAAATGTAGTTCCTAGAAACATGTGTGATGGTCAGCTCCTCCCTGGAATAACCACCCCTTCAACACTGGACTTCTAAGAGATGGATCTGAACTCTTGAAAAGGATGAATAGCAGTCATACTGGATGTGATCGATATTTGGTTTTCTGTATTTCTCTATTGGAGTTCAACTAAAAGAAGATGAAATGTTTTAATTATAAAAAAAATCGTAAGTCAGTGAATATGTGCATTTATCATGTGCTGATAGGATCCTTGGTGTGGGAAGAAGGTTTCAAAGGACAGGGAAAATGATACCCTATTAAGAGGGCTGTGCCTTTTCTTTAGTACCACTTCTGTCCCTAGGATCTGTTATGGAGGGGGTCTGAGTCACTCATAGTCCCTTGTAACTGGCCCACATGCATTAGCACAAGAGTTCTCTAATTCATTTTTTATTACTAAATGCAAGAGAAAGAAACTTTCACTTATGGCAGAGATGATTAGTTTGCTCATTACTTTGCATCTATGTTTTCTAGCATTTATTATGACAAACTTTAAAGCATGCAAAAAATAGAAGCAATAGTACAATGCACACCAGTATATCCACCACCTAGACTTAATAATCGTTCATTTCTCATTTTTGTTTTATGAACCAGCTTGCGTGTGTGTATGTGTGTGTGTGTGTGTGTGTGTGTGTGTTTTGGAGTGTGGGAGGCTAGGCCCTTTGGAAGTAATTGCAGACACTGCTAGGCTTCAGCAGATAGATTCTAAAACGAAAGACTTTCTTTTACGTGGCTGCAGTTTTAACATTCTAAGAAAGTTAATAACCATTCCCTAATATCATCAGCTATCCAGTTCATATTCAAATATTATTCTCAATTGTCCCTCATAGTCTTTTACATATTTTTTTTTCAAACCAGATGCCAATCAGGATTCACTCACACACTGCATTTGGCTTTTTAGCATTTTATAATCTAGAACCAGTGCCTCCACTTTTTATTTTTTTTGATCTATCACATAGGCTTTTGAAGGGACAAGGCTAGTTGATTTGTGGAACGTCCATATTCTCGATTTATCTGATTATTTCCTCATGGTGTCGCCCGGTCCCTCCATTCCCTACATTTCTTGAATACTGGAGGTTCAGTCTGCAGGTTTGATTAGACTCAGAGAAAACATTTTTGGTCGGAACGCTTCACGGGCGATGCTACGTGTTTTGCATTACATGCATCTGGTCATTCATTAGCGCTGCTAAGTTGGTGGGTGATGGGTCTTTCCATTGTAATGATACATTTCTCCCTCCGAAACAGTAAGTAATCTTTAAAGTGATACTTTGACTCCGGGAATATCTCTATTGTTTTTCATATTCTTGCTGGTCTTTACCTCCTTTTACTTTGAAAACTGGGATCTCCCTTCCATCTCACTTCTGGATATGATTGACACAAATTTGTTTCATCAAAAACACAGGCAGAGCCTTACACAAAGGGACAACATCCACTAGCAAGAGCCCCGAGATTGTGCTTTTGTGGTAGTGGTCGCCCACCGAGAAGATAAACAGCAAAATACATGTTAAGTCCATATTCTGTGCTGGGCACTGTGCTGCTTCTGGAAAGACTCAAAATGAGACGTATTTCCAGTGCCCGAGGAGCTTTCAGTGTAATGAGGAAGTATGACCAGTTCACGGTAGAAGTGTGAAGTGATGTGTGCAGGCGGGGTGGGTAGGAAAGTTATATAAATGGTATTTGTTTCCCTCGCCTCTTCTCTTAGATATTGACTAATAATTTTTTTTTTTTGAAAAAAAAAAATTGATGAATGCCTTAGGACACATTCTTTGGGAAACTCATGAGAATTCTGCTTCATATTAAATGAGTCTCAGTAAGAGCTCCAGTGGTTTGGGTACCAGGAATCTTCCGTGGATTATTGTATTTCGTGTTCCCCGTGGCCTTATGATATGGGCGCTGTTTTCCCTGTTTTATGGGTGGGGAAACTGAAACTCAGCTAGTTTCAGTGATTGCTTACGGGCTTCAAACTCACGCCTGTCTGGTCCCAGAACCCCTGGGCTCCCGTCCATATTGCGTGTTCTTCAGCAAGGAGCGCTCAGACCCGACTAGAAGCAAGGCTGTGCCATGTGCACCAGAGTTCTGTGATGGCTGCAGAAGGATGCAGACCTGACTCGAAGCCATCGAAATGAGATCATTCTCTAAACCTTTTAAAGCAGATTTTATGGGTTACCTCTGTACAAATTCAAGTAAGAGAGAACACTATGTTCTTAGAAGTTGAGTGGTGTTAACCTATTACGATGTGGGATTTTTTCCCTAATAAATAACTGGTTAAGTATTTTTGTTACTTTTCACAAAACCGTGTTTCTAGATTACCCTTTTTACTCCCTACCCTTTTCTTAACCTTTATGTCAGTCTCTCTAACTTCTCAGGTTAGAAAGCAGGTAGCAGGTTAGTAACTGCAGGAGGGAACAAATATCGCGATTAATGTTAAAATCATTGAAATGGAATGTAAATGTATGTTTTAATCTTTTGCAAGTGTGATGTTAGCATTCTGGCAGCTTTAACCGTAGAAGGATGTGGGCATAGATGAGATATAGCAGCCTTTATACCCACTAAATGCTCTAACTCCTGCGAAGAGAGGGGTTCATTGTGGACCTGGAGCACAGAGAAAACTTTGTGGGGACTAAGAAGAAAGGTTAACAACGAGACCGTGATTTGTAATTGTATCTCAAGGAGCGAGAGAAAATGTAATAGTTTGGGGATAAGAAATTCATGAATCAACAGGAAAACAAAATAGAGTGGCTAAACCGGGTAGAAAAAGTGGTGGTGGGGGGAAAGGGTGCATTTGTAGACTAGAAAGCCCCAACTTCGACGGGGCGATATTCTGAATACGTAACAATTGGCATGTGCCGGCCATGG
Organism: Pteropus vampyrus; assembly: GCF_000151845.1. Lineage (NCBI taxonomy): Eukaryota > Metazoa > Chordata > Mammalia > Chiroptera > Pteropodidae > Pteropus > Pteropus vampyrus. The sequence continues at coordinate 5,230,859 of NW_011888880.1, read as the reverse complement.
GCCAAGCGGTGCAGGGCGGGCCCATTCCAGCTCCCTGGGGTGCCAGCCCTGACTCCACCCACAGGGAAGGGCCTGAATTGGCCCAGTGCCTTAGAAAGAGCACAGGGCGAGGACGTGTAACTCTGTATTTTAGTCTGACTCTGCCAATGACCGATCGTGAGACTCCGGACAAACCCTTTACCTTCTTCCAGCCTCTCTTTCTACGTGGAGGTTATTACAGTTCTTTCCCTCCCTGCACTATTTTGTGTACAAAATGGAATGATGTGTGTGGCCCGCTGTAAGAGGCAGCACTTTGCTCTGTGAAAGTGGAATTAAAACCCATGGTAGAGAGTGGGCAAAGCAGGGAGGAAGAGGCATTTCACCCATAATGTCTGAATATCCTTAAGCATACCTTTTTATGCTTGGAGAAAAGGAAAGAAGCATTGTATAGGATAGTAAAATATGGTGTGGGAAATCCCTCCTTAGAAACGTTGATCGGCGTCACAGCAAGGCTATGTTCTCATTCATTGAACTTTCTGAGAAGCCCAGGTTTTATCGCCAGAGCTTTCTGCATGTCAACCTTTGACGACCGTCTTTCTTTAATGTATGAACATTTACGTAATGTGCACTGGTGCCTTGCGTAAGATGACAGAAGCTCTTTCGAAGTCTGAGTGGCTCTCTGGTGTTCTCTTTCCATCTGTGTCTTCATTTGACCACACAGACTGCGGCAGGACATTTGGTGAATAAGAACTGGTCCTAGGAAGTGCTCAGAAGTAATTATTATTGTTTTAAATTCCTGGTGGCTTCTCCATTTTCTTT
>NW_011888880.1:5220957-5228116 GCF_000151845.1 Pteropus vampyrus | reverse complement strand
TGATTAATGTCATGACATGTGTTTTTACACCACACACAAAAGAGTAGCAGAGTTGCAGAGCAAGATGTTCATTTTGGGTGTTTCAAAAGCTGTGGCCCCTTTGAATTCCTCAGTTGTGTGACATGTGATCACTGCTGAGTTCAGTGAGAGAGTGGTGGCCTTGGACAAATGGCGTTCAATTTTATATGAACCAAAGGAAACACCACTTTCTTTATTCCTGTCACCACCCTCAAGGCTCTGTGGGGACAGGTTTTTTTCTCTCTGTTGATGGAACCCTCCATGTCAGAGGTTAAGTCTGTGAGCTCTGCATCTCCAGGGGAGCTTACCTTATAAAGCCCTTTCGTGGGAGAAATGCAAACAAACCCACATACTTGGCTCTGCTTTTTTCTTTTTAAACAATCTAGAAATTTTAGCAGTGGATTTGGAGCTTGGTGACAGACAATGCAAGACCTGGGTGTATTGGAAATGGTTTTGGAGACTGGGGATCAGAAGTTTTTCCTTTGCAAAGGGTGATGAGACAGAAAAGGGGCTCAGTGGACTGGTTGGCTGAGTTCCAGCAGTAATGGTCTTGCCAGTATGTGTCCTAGAGATCATCTCATTCAATCCTATTTGTAAAAATGATCATTTGACAGGTGAGGAAACCCAGACTGTAGAAGATTAAAGGATTCGTGCTTTGGAAGACGGTATGGCAGTTCTTCAAAAAATTAAAGATAGAATTATCATATGATCCAACAATCCCACTTCTGGGTATCTATCCAAAAGAATTGAAAGCAGAGTCTCCAAGAGATATTTGCCCACACATGTCCATAGCAGCCTTACTCACAATAGCCGAGAAGTGAAAGCAACCCAAGTGTCCATCGACAGATGACTCTAGAGAAAAAAAAAAAAAAAAAGGTACATATGATGGGATATTATTCAGCCTTAAAAAGGAAGGAAAGTCTGACACATTCATCTACAAGATGGAAGAAGTTTGAGGACACTGTGCTAAGTGAAAGAAGTCAGTCACGAAAAGACAAATACTGTTTACTTGCACTTATATGAGGTACCTAGAGTAGTGAGATTCATTGAAGCAGAATGGCAGTTACCAGGGGCTAGGGGAAGGGAGCAATGGGAGTTAGTGTTTAATGGGTGTAGGGTTTCTGTTTTGTATGCACAACAATCTGGAAATACCTAACACTACTGAATTGTACACTTACGATGGTTACATGTTAAAAAGGAGGTTAAAGATTTATAGATTATAAACCATTCTATATTTAAAAAGTGATTACCACATAAATGAAAATATGGAGGCGTCCAGGTGCTTGGGTGGCAGAGTCACGTCTCCCAGCCTGCGCCACGTTCTAGCACACGCTGACTGATGGGCGTCTGTACATCGGCTATGAGCAAGTTTTTTTCAGGTGTGAAAGAATTTCAAGTTATTCCTTTTGTGCATAATTTTCAAAAGAAGGAACAGGGATTTTGGGGAAAAAAAAGGGGGCAAAGTGGATTTTACAGTAGGTCTTTTAGGAATGAAGGCTTCAGAGAGCAATGAAGGCGAAGAAACATAATGGGCCTTGGGTTGTTCAGTTGTGTCCTTTGGGGGAAAGAGACTGGAATATTTGAAAAGGGGGACCGGGGGGTCCATGCTGACGTGTTCGGCTGTGCTGGGTGTTCCTGCGGGAGGTAATCCTCTCACCCAGCTTTTCTACCTCCTTGTTCTAGAGAAAAGAGACAATTCCACGGCTGCCTGGTCATCCTCCTCCAAAACCATTTGCAGTACTCGGGCGATGCGCCTTTTGAACCTCAGTTCTCTATGGAAAACTGCGTAGGTCATTCTAAGCAGCGGTCCTCACCCAGGGCTGGCCCCCCGGGGGGCACACTTGGTAATGTCTGGAGCCCATTTTGTCACGACTTGGAGGGGTCTTCCTGGCGTTCTTTGTTATTTTGGCCAGGGCTGCTGCTAAACATCCTACAGTGCATAGCACGGACCCCGTGACAGGAAATGATCCTGCAGAAGATCGTTGGTAGTGATGCTCTGAACATTTTTCATCTTAAGCATTCACGTTACTCTGTTATCTGGTGTTTCTTATATCTTGGAACTGGAAGTAGAAATCTCTAGGTCGTAGGATCAGAAAGCATGGACTGTTTGGATGGAGGAGACCCAGGAAAAACGTCTTTGTAGGTAGGGAGGCCTTCTAGTCATCCAGGGGGAGGAAATACAAACTAGTTGTGCTTAACTCACTGCTACGTCACACTCAGCAGATTCCATAGTATTTATATTTTGTGCTTTTGGTAGATGGCGAGAAGTGCTATAGTGTGCCATAGGAGCTTGTTTTTAGTGGGTATAAAAATATGAAAGGTTTCATGGTTTTTATTGTGACTTCTGTTCCCATCAGCTTAAAAAAGATTCTAACCACAGAGATTTCTAGATGATCTTCTTGGAGTTGGGAATATTGTAACCTTTGAGGATGGAATGGTGTGTGTGTGTGTGTGTGTGTGTGTGTGTGTGTGTACTAAGGGGAGTGGTATGCCATTTCCTCATATCTCTAAGCTCTGTTTTAGTGGTGGTGGCCTTCGTAAAAGAAAACATTTAGGTGAGGAATTCTGGAGAACTATAAAGCAATTGATCAGCATTCTGAAGCAGAGCTCACTAACCAAATAATTGGACCTCAAGAGGAGATGTCAGATAGGTTTAATTAGTGCTTTATAAGACCTTGAATTTCTCTTACAAATAAACGAGGACTGAATTAACTTAAAAAAAACCAAACAAACCCCAACCTGATATGGTTTTATACGTGGGGTCTAATAAGGGCCAGTTTTAATAGCATATATTTTTGAGCGTTCAGTAAGTATACGGCAGACATTGTGCTAAATTCTTTATCATCTTAATGTATCCTCAGAACATCTTATGTGGCAGCTACTTTTTTGTGTGTGGTAAAAAACATATCATTACATTAATCAACCGTTGTTAAGTGTACAGGTTAGTAGTGTTAAATATAATCACCCTGTACAGCAGATCCCTAGTTCTCTTTCATCTTACAGTACTGAAACTCTACACCCACTAAACAGTAATCCCCCTTCCCCCAATGTGTGGGAACCACCTGTCTATTTTCTGTTCCTATGGTTTTGACTACTTTGGATACTTCATATGAGTAGAATCACACAGGAGCTGTCCTTTTGTGACTGGCTTATTTTGCTCAGCATCAAGTCCTCGAGGTTCATCCATGTTGTAGCAGATGACAGGATTTCCTTCTTTTAAGGCTGCATAATATTCTTTTTTGTGTATATATGTATAGATACATATATATATATATATATACACACACACACATATACATATGTGCACACACACACACACACACACACACACATTTTGTTTCTCTATTCATCTGTTGATGGACATTTGGGCTGCTTCCACTTCTTGTCTGTAGTGAATAATGCTGCTGTGAACATGGGTGTTCAAATATGTCTTTGAGATCCTGCTTTCAATCCTGGTGGATAGATATGCAGGGTGGGCTTATTGGATCATATGGTAACCCTATTTTTCATGTTTTGAGGAACCTCCATTCTGTTTTCCATAATGGCTGCACCATTTGATATTCCCACCAACAGTGCAGGAGGGTTTCGACTTCTCTGCATCCTCACCAACAGTGGTTATTTTCTGTTCTCTTGACAGTGGTCATCCTGATGAGTGCGAGGTGATAGCTCATTGTGGTTTCGATTTGCATTTCCCTAGTGATTAGTGATGTTGAACATCTTTGCATGTTGGCCATTTGTATATCTCCTTTGGAGAAATGTCTATTTAAATCTTTTGTCATTTTTTATTTAAAATATATTTTAAAAATTATAGTTGACATATTACACCCTTATCAGATGTATGATTTGTAATTATTTCCTCCCATTCTGTGGGTTGCCTTTTTACTCCGTTGATTGTTTCCTTTGATGGGCAAAAGTTTTTAAGTTTGGTGTAGTCTCATTATTATTTTTGATTTTGTTGCCTGTGCTTTTGGTGTTATATCCAAGAAATCATTGCCAAATCCAATGTCTTGAAGCTTTTCTATTGTGCTTTCTTTTAAGAGCTTAATAGTTTTAGGTCTTACGTTTCGGTCTTTAATCCAGTTCGGGTTAATTTTTGTGTATGGTGTAAGGTTAAGGCCCAGCTTCCTTCTTTTGCCTGTGGATGTCCAGTTTCCCAACACCAGTTGTTGAAGAGGGCACCCTTTCTCATTGTGTAGTCTTGGTTTCCTTGTTGCAAATAGGCAGCTAATTTTATTTTTCCCATTTTATAGAGGAGGAGACAAGGTTAAGTAATGTGCTCGAGGTCATGTAAAAAGTGGCAAAACCAGTACCCAAAGTTATCATCCAAAGCCTGAACTTTAACTTTCAAAATTATGGAGAGAGAAGGGGAGGGAAAAGTTTCTAAACTTCTGGTGTGACTTTGGCTGAATTTCTTACTTTCATTATCTATAAAGGAGACGAGGAAGCAAAGCTAGTAGCTTCTTCGATTCCTCCTGCCTCTTAAGTTCTCCAGTTTTGTGTCTCTTCAGCCCAGCTGGATATAATCTTGTTCTGGAACTTGAGAGACTCAGGTCTGGAAAGGAGCTGCAGTCTGCTCTGCCTTTCCTGGAGCCATCGGAAGCTAGTCTCTTGAGTGCTTCCTCCACTAGGTCCTGGGGGCCTAAGCAATGTTGTCATGTGACAGCTGTCCATGGGGAGTCAGGCGTTCCTTTTGCTCTTATTTCAGGCAGCTGTGTATTACCTGATCGGAAATTCAGAGTCTACTTCCCCTCCTGGGAGTTGTGATTGCTTGTGAAACTGTCATCCTGCAAAAATGCCTATCCTCGTTACCTAATATAACCTAGAAAGGCAGGTGCAGGTTATTCTTGCTTGAAAGTAAAGAGTATATTCATGTGATTAATATTTTCAGCAGGATGAAATGACATAATTGGCAAGTATATGGAATTGAATTGGTACAGTTTCTGACTTCCTAGCATGTAGGAATTCTTAGCTGTGATATAATAATAATAAAATAATAATAATAATAGGTTTTGCTCTTGTCGACGGTTTTCCTATTATTTTGATCTTGAATTTTTATGAAGGAAATAGATGTTTTAAGGTTTGTTTGTTAATTTGTTAGTTTTTGTAAGGAGAAGGGAGAAATTTAAGCGAATTCCAGGACTTAGGCTTTCTGGCTATAAATCAGCTTCTGATTAATGTAGAAAGTAGAGCCAGTAATCCTCATTTGCAAAGGATCTTTACATTATTAGGTGCAAGATATTTGCCAGTATTTTGTCCAGAAACATGCTTATGTCCCTGATGTATAATTTCAGCTGGAATGGAAAAATTTCCTGATTTGAACTGCATTTTAATGACTTTTCTTTAGGTAAAAGGCAGCAGCACCTTTTCACAAGATGCAAAACTCTTCCTGAAATAAATCCGACGAATGTCCTATGAGAAAGATGTACTTCAAAAATATATAACTCTTAGAAACAACGATTCCAAAATTTGGTTTTGCTGGTTATAAAGACGTCTCTATTTGTTTCAATCTGGTGAAACTCTCAAAAGAAATCAGTTTTAATTTCTTTAGGATCGGTGGAGGGCAGTGGTAGCTAAAGGCCAGAAGAGAAGAGAGATGGACAGTGTTCCTCCCAATGGCTGCGATCGGTTTTTTGGTTGTGCAGTGTTCTCCTCTAGGCCATTGTTCGTTTTAGGTTCTAGAGCCATCGCTTTCAGAGAGAGGCCTGTGGGACCCTCATCATGTGCATTCTCATGAGACCCCTATTTATTCACTTATGTGACGTCTCATACCACTTTAGGAATGACTAATTTAGGACTTCAACCTTCCAGGTCATCCGTCTTGTAGAAATGATAAACTATAAATAGATGGCTAATTAGTAACTCGACAGGAACTCAACTGTAATTACTGACGTGACTTTAACCGAAGGACCTCAGTTTCCTTTTCTGTAAAATTATCTAGTTCGACCGTAGAGAAGACTTCCGATCTAATCTCTGGTGATTTTCAAAAGCCTGATTAGGGAGTGGAGCAGCGAGAGAGGGGAGTCGTTATATACCGTCTACTGTATTTCCAAAACTAACCCTAAGCAGTGGGTCCTGAAGAACTGAACATCCGGTTTGATTGTTCATTTGGCGCTCTCTGTTCTGGATGACTTGAGATGATCTGTGAGCTCTGTGACCTCTGGCAAGTCATTCAACATCTGAAGGTTTCAGTTTTCAAATTTGTAATTTGGTAGAATTTGAATTAGAGTCTCCATGGGTCTTCCTGGCCTATACTTCCTGACTTCCTCTAGACCAGCTGCATCGTAGATCCAGAAGCTTGCATGTTCGAGGCAGTGGAATTTTGTGGCTGCTGGAGCTGGGCTGCTGGGGTTCAAATCCTAGCTCTGCCAGGGCCTGTGGTGTGACCTGGGGCAGGTTCTGTGGCCAATCTCTGCCGGATGTCACCTCTGTTAACACTGAGATCATTGCCAGCTAGTTGTGAGTTAATGTGCACAGTGCACTTAAATCAAGACCTGGCCTGGCACGTGCATAAACACTCAAAAAAGTGGACTGTCATTGTTTTTAAAAAATTTATCCTGTTCAGGAAGAGAGTGGTGTTTGCTTTCATTGTAGCTGGCAGGGTACAGCTTCTCCTGCGGCTTTTCCGAACAGGCTGCCTGCCTCACAAGCTGTTTTTAATGTGCCTGCGTTGACTGCCCCTGCTCAGATCACTGTGTTAGGCTGGTCCTGAGCCAGGTGGAACTAGGCGTGTGGGTTCCATTACATCACTGGTGTTCTTGACTGGGCGGGGCCTCTTCTGGATGCATCCACCTCCTCTCCCTTCCCTGCACAGTAACGCACAGGCTCCCTGCTTCCTTGGGCTCATTATTTCCCTTAGAAAGTGAAGAATAACCAATGGGAGGAAGAAGACAAAGTTTTCAGGTTATTGAAATAGCTTCCCGATGAGATGCTCTTGCTGTGGGCTTCTGATAATTATGAAGGGAGCTGTTGGCTAAATCAAGTTTAGTGGTTAAGGAGCACTAATGTTCGTGGGCTCTCTTTATGCTTTTTTGGTTCTATTCTAGACTTAACGATCTCTGATCAGGTCTCCAACCAGGTAACTCCAGAACCTTCTGTGGTTCCTGCAGTAAGCCTGTGACTCTCATGGGTAGTCCACTTACGC
>NW_011888880.1:5202340-5220907 GCF_000151845.1 Pteropus vampyrus | reverse complement strand
TCGTAGATCCAGAAGCTTGCATGTTCGAGGCAGTGGAATTTTGTGGCTGCTGGAGCTGGGCTGCTGGGGTTCAAATCCTAGCTCTGCCAGGGCCTGTGGTGTGACCTGGGGCAGGTTCTGTGGCCAATCTCTGCCGGATGTCACCTCTGTTAACACTGAGATCATTGCCAGCTAGTTGTGAGTTAATGTGCACAGTGCACTTAAATCAAGACCTGGCCTGGCACGTGCATAAACACTCAAAAAAGTGGACTGTCATTGTTTTTAAAAAATTTATCCTGTTCAGGAAGAGAGTGGTGTTTGCTTTCATTGTAGCTGGCAGGGTACAGCTTCTCCTGCGGCTTTTCCGAACAGGCTGCCTGCCTCACAAGCTGTTTTTAATGTGCCTGCGTTGACTGCCCCTGCTCAGATCACTGTGTTAGGCTGGTCCTGAGCCAGGTGGAACTAGGCGTGTGGGTTCCATTACATCACTGGTGTTCTTGACTGGGCGGGGCCTCTTCTGGATGCATCCACCTCCTCTCCCTTCCCTGCACAGTAACGCACAGGCTCCCTGCTTCCTTGGGCTCATTATTTCCCTTAGAAAGTGAAGAATAACCAATGGGAGGAAGAAGACAAAGTTTTCAGGTTATTGAAATAGCTTCCCGATGAGATGCTCTTGCTGTGGGCTTCTGATAATTATGAAGGGAGCTGTTGGCTAAATCAAGTTTAGTGGTTAAGGAGCACTAATGTTCGTGGGCTCTCTTTATGCTTTTTTGGTTCTATTCTAGACTTAACGATCTCTGATCAGGTCTCCAACCAGGTAACTCCAGAACCTTCTGTGGTTCCTGCAGTAAGCCTGTGACTCTCATGGGTAGTCCACTTACGCGTGTCTTGGCTCATGTGGTTATAGATGGGAAGGTGGGTTGGATTATACAAAAGAGCAGAGAACTAACGCCTGGGAAATACAGAAAAGGGCCTTCTCGCTCAAATTCTCTCATAGAGGGCACATGGTCTCTGTTCACGTGTGCATGCGTGTGTGTGTGCGTCTGTGTGTTTGTGTGTGTGAGAGTTGGGAGTGCAGGAGAAAAAACAGAGTGGCAGAAATGCTATGTCTTCAGGCCTTTCTTCATACTGTCTCCCAGAAATATGACTGTACCTTGCTATCGATACAGTACAGGTTTTTACATTTCTTCAAATTCTTCTTTTTTTCATGGTCAAATGAGAGTTACAGATTATTATCAAAGCTTCTTGTTTTCCCTTCTCTCTCTAACTATAGTGAACTTATGGCCTTTTGGTGCTCCATGCAGAGTTTACATGACAAAGAAAGGAAGTAAAGGCCTGGTTAATTGATTTTTCTAGAATTGATTACACTCATAAAATGTTTTGCTTAAAAAGTTGAAAGGATGTGATGTCTGAAGTAAAATTTGGATTCATGTCAGTGACTGGCGCGATTTGTGCTACGATATCACAGATAATGATCGAGTTCCAGTATTCGTTGCTTTGGTTTCTGTCTTCGTTTTGGGTGCTGGCAGCAGCTCCTCCCTCTCCACGTTTATGGCTTTTGGCTGTCTATAATAACACCTGTCAGGTGTCTCAGAAAAAATCCGCAGGCTCTACTCCCTACCTTAAATCCTCACCCAGCTTGCTCTGCGCTAGTGCCTCCCATTCATACTCATTGCCTGGAACCTCCTTTTCTTCTCCCTTCCTAGTCCCTGTGGATCTCAGGGGACTATTTCCTTGGATCTTAAGTACGACTTTACCAGGATGCTGAGCTGTGCTGTCTCTTGGCTCTTTCTGGAGGCTGAGCCAGTTCTGCTGTATGTTGACTGCCTGCTCAGCTCTCATAGGGCAGGGTCTGGGTGGGGGACTCCTTTCTCCTGGCACGAATTCCGACATGTAAGCCACAGAGAGCACTTTGCTGTATACAGCTGTAATTCGCAGTAGGGGTAACCCTGGGTCTGTGGCTGGTGAACTCACTGGTGTGGGCACAGCCCAGTGTTAACAAGGCTCATGACCTTGAGTTATGTGTGAGTCAGTCACCATCGCTCTGTTCCCTAATGCACTGCTCTCACCTTGTCCTGTCAACTTGCAAATGAAGTTACTTACTGATCTCTCGGAGGTAGGGCCTAGGAGCAATGTTCCCCTGTCCTCACTATAAAAAACAAACACAAAAACAGAACACAAAATCCACACTCTCTCTTCCCCTCTTCCTTCACCAGGAAAAAAAAAAAGGAAAACCCACTGCAGGTCAGTAACTATCTCAGTACATGAAAAATATATAATAATAATAATAATAAAAAAAAAAAAAGGAAAACCCACTGCAGGTCAGTAACTATCTCAGTACATGAAAAATATATAATAATAATAATAATAATAATTAACTTGACACAATAGTGATGATATGGTAATTATAATCATCATCTTGTAAGTAGACCTGGGAAGGCAGGGTATTCAAATATTCTGACCAAACTGGTTTTAAATGACTCAAATGATTCTAGGTCTTTTCACATTTTCTTTTGGCTTATTTGACTGTATTCTGATACATCGCTTGTCTTTTCTTTTTCTTTTTCAAATTTGTATGCCAAACAAAATATTCACATGTTTCATTGGCAATTGCGTTTAGGTTAAAAAAAAAAAGTATTCTTTTTCTTCTTTGATGTTGCTATCCTATCATATACTTAAAAGATAAATTGTTATTCTATGTAAATTATTAGGCTAAAAAGTACATGTTGATTATTGCACATTTTTTTTTAAATGAGTCAATTTCAGATTATGCTGCCTCAGTTTTGGGTTGTCTTTCTTTAAGGAAAACCGATACACAAAAATAAAAAACTTAGAATACATCTATTTTTTTCCAGGTGGGAAGGTGAATTTCTTAGGTTTTTTTTTTTTTTTTTTGCTATACTATGAATTCCTTTAGCTATGATTATCAAAAATGTACTTCGCGTGTAGCTTTTAGGAGCATGTCCATCCATTAAAATCCCACACATGTATTTCTGATTTCAGATATTTATTTCTCACTGGTCACCGAATCTGGCTAATAAATGGCTCTCTCTCTCTCTTGAGTTTTCTTCTCTTTTTATATTTGGCATCATCCGAGATTTTAATTTGAGGGCTATTCATCCTTTCACTGATGTCACAATCCAAGCTTACTATGAAGTCTGTGGGTTCCCACTAGGGTGGTCCCTAACTCTTAAAACATTACTGGTTGATTATCACCCTTTGCTTTAATTTACTCCTGATGATTTAATGTCCTCGACTACTCTGAATTAATGTTTCAGAGAAGACCCTAGCAGTCCTATAGTCAAATGCTTGCTAAGATTAGAGTGTCTGCTAATTCACTCGATAAAAACTCTTTTTTTTCCAAAATGGCTAGGTATTTTATTACATTCATTACCTAATTTGCTATGATTCATTCTCTTTTGTGTTATTCTTTTACTGGGGATTTTTGTTAGATATACTTTGTGTCAATATAATTTAGAAAATTCATTGTTTTCTTTTTTTTTCCATTGCCAGCGTATTAATAGGCTCAGTGACTGATACCCCTTGTGACTTTGTATACTTTAAACCTACCGTTGTGATTATCAGTTCTCCAGGCAGATATGTCAACGTTTGCATTAACGAAGTATTACTGGTTCCTAATGGGCGAGGTTCTAATTTCATTAGTGTTAAAATCGGATTTTAATGACCAGTTTATTTATTCAGCATTATTATTGTGTTTTATCGATTTAATTCCCAGCATTTCTTCTTTCTGGATATTCCTTTTAGTTTCCTATATATTATTTAGGTTAGAACAATGTCATTATATTTAATTCATTAACTTCTCCCTCTATATTTGTTTCTGTTAAATGTGCTTTCTTTTCTTTCCAGCAAAAGATTCTTTTGCTATTAGTTTTTTGAGAATTTTTTTTTGTAGCTAAATAATCCTCTCATAACATGCATTTTTCTTTTTATTAGAACTAGAATTTATTATGCCAGAATTTTCCAATGAACTTCTATTTTCCTACTCTATGTCATGTATATTGTTTCTCTGATAAACGAATAGAATGTATTCAAGGTTTCTACATAAACTCCCAGTGGCTTATGCTTCTGAGTAGCACAATTGCCTGTCATACAAATAAATATAAGACTTTGAGACACAGGCACCATCTCTTTGGTAAGTTTGATATTAATAAACTGGAACCGCGTTTCAGCATTTGTTGAAAGGATGTGGCGTGGGAGACCAGAGAGGATGAGAGATGAAACCTGAGGCCTGAGCCTTGATGTTCCACTTGGTCCCGCCACTTAATCACCCTGTGATCTTGAGCCACCCAGCTGTCCCGGTTCATCTCATTAACTTGCGAATAATAACTTCCACTCTATCTGTATTACACAGGTGGCAATAAGATGAAATGAGAGAATTGAGTACAATGTCCTTCTCTTCATCAAAGCTTCATAGACACATACTCTGTGCTAGATGCTGGGGTATGACGTGGAACTTAGTCTAGTGGGGAAGACAAACAATATACAAGTAAACAATGAGTAATTAAATCACAGTAAGTGCTGTAGAGGAAACCATGGGGCATTGCATTTGTGGAGAAATTGCTTAAATTAAAAAAAAAATCTTTAAGAAGAAGCCATGTATGAGCGAAGGCTTGATGGATATTTAAGAACATCATAATTACCGGAGGAACATCCTCAGAAAAGCAGATTCCCAGACCCACCTGGGCGGGGCTTCTGATTTGGTAGGACTGTGGTCAGGCCCTAGGATGTGTACTTTTCGAAACCTTTCCAGATGATCCTGTTGACCTGTCAGGTTTGGAAACTACTGCCCTGGAGAAACCCTGGTCAGAAACAAGTGAGCCCATTCAAAGGAATGGCTGCGGCTAGTCTTCTGTGTCCTGCTTCCCATCTGCCATGTGTAGCTTCTGACCTGTCACCACATTTCTGAAACTTCGATGATGAAGGGCCGGGAGTCCCCCAACGCTGCTGTGGGGCTGGGCCCCATTTCCCAGCAGAGGTACTGTATCAGGGAAACTTCTGGATGCTATTTATGGGGAAAGGGAGGTCTGTTTCTGGGGCATATATTGCAATTCTGGTGCGTGATGTTGTATGGTAAGAGGATCCTACATCCTCTCTTGGGCATTTTAATGTCTAGTCCCAGGGGACAGTCAAAAACTCACATATACCTGGCCAGGAGTAACATCTACCCTGGTCTGTGACCTGCTTCACAAGGAAGAGGTTGCTGTGGGTCGTTTTAGAAATCCGAATGCTTTCTGTAACTTTATACCAATGGGAAGCATATTTGGAATTCTATGCAAGTGAGCGTGGAGGGTCCTCACAGCAGCATGCATGGTACTTTCTCTCTCTGCCTAGTTTGAATGTAACCTAAATATATTTTAATATGTATTTAATATAATGGAGGAATTTTAAATGTGGAAGTAGGACTAGCTCTGACTCTGGGATCTTAAGCTCTGGCAAAGCTCAGTTTGAGTCTTGAAGAAGAGGAACCAGGAGCCTCTTCCTCTTTTCTCTCTTCCTCCTGGGATTTTCAGGGAAGCCAGTGGCAATATATTTGAGAACTTATGGTAGCGACTGGTATTGGCCAGTGAGAGGCTTTTAAAAATTTTGTTTGTCTTCTGTGCTCCAAGCTATATATTAAAAAGGTTGGCTATTAGCAGTCCAGTAGTGGTTAGTGGCTGGTAGGCTGCGGCTGGTGACATAATCTTTTGGAATACAGCTTGTCCTTAATTGGGGAAGGGTCTGCATAGTGATTCTTAGTGGTCTCAGGCGCCAAGTCACCTTTTATGCCCAGTGATTGATGCCTCCGGGACCACTAAAGCCAGAAAGATGCTGGTTGTTTTCGGGTGAGGAAACACCTGCTTTTGTTTCTGCCTCATCCCACACTCTTCCTGAGGCGTGGGGGTGGGCCGTGTAGCCTCTTCTTCAATGAGCTAACAGCTAGGGAGCAGATACCCCCTTCCCTGGTTTTCTTTGGTTGGAATAGGCTGCAGCTTTTAAAGGACACCCACAAATACAGAGAACAACAGAGAAATAAACCCAGAAATTACAAGAAGCCTAAAACCCGATCGGTTTCTAAGATGGACATTTTACCCCCTAACAATGATGTCTTGCCTGGATGCCTGGCTTAATTCTACATCCTCTCTTGGGCATTTTAATGTCTAGTCCCAGGGGACAGTCAACAACTCACATATACCTGGCCAGGAGTAACATCTACCCTGGTCTGTGACCTGCTTCACAAGGAAGAGGCTCTCTCGCAGCCGTCCCCTTTTCCTACATCAACATTCCTGTATGTCAGGATTCCTACCTGGCACCTGTCCCCCCACTTCTCCCCCCCACCCCCGGCCTGCCCTCCTCCTTGACAGGGAGGTGAGGCAGTGAGGGTGGCACTCAGCTGGTTGGTGAGTCCCTTTGGAGGCATAGGATGGTCTTTAGCTAGAGCTTTGGGTATCGCTGCAACCAAGTGACAAGGCCAAGTTATGAGACGGCAGGTTTGGGGGGGAACAGGTGAGGAAGGTGCAGAAATGTTTAAGTCCAAGTCCTCCTTCACTGCAACCGGAGATGGTAAGAGGGAGCGAAGCGCGCACACGTCAGATGGCGACTGTGCAGCCCCGCGCGGCCCGGCACTGGTGGTCAGTCCGCCCATGGGATGCTGTCAAATTCCCAAGAGGGAGACAGCCTTCTGGCCTGGAACAGGGGTCCACCCTGAGTGAGGGGCAGGATTGAGTGGAGCCAAAAGGGGTGAGGGGGGCATGATGGGAACAGGGGATGCAGAAGCGCGAAAGGCACAGTGTGGAGCCTGGAAGTCTGTCGGTTTGGCAGGAATCGAGCGTCTTCCTGGACGAGCATGACAGCATGTTTGGGCCAGATTGTGAAAAGCCTAGAAGGTGCTATAATTTGTAAGTGATATTTATACGCCAGGCTCTTTGCACTCAATAACGCTTGCTTGATTTGGCATCTTCTAGTAAAATTTTTATTAAAAGTTGTCCCATTGTCCATATTTAGTTAATGGAAAGTGAAAATAGATAAAAAGGAGAGCATGTAAATCATCCTCTGGAGTGTTTCTCAATGTTAAAATTAATTAGATTTTCTGCATTATTTTGGGAATATAATTAAGGGATTAATTCATAATGAGAAAGTCTGTGTGAGTGTGTGTTCCTTCTTCGAGGAATCTAATCTTTGTTAGAGCTTTAATTGTTATAGGGTGACTGAGTTTTCTGAGTTTAGCACATGGTAAGATGGCCCTCGAGTGTGCTGGGGTTGCTGTTAAACTGATTAATTCTCAGGGGGGACATTTTGTGTTCATTGGGGCTTTATTTTGTTGTAGGGAGAAGCTATCTGTTGCCATATGTGATAATTCTAAGACTCTAAGGAAACTTGAGAAATTAGTCCATTCCCCTGTAAAATGCTCAAATCACCTTAAAGGAATTGCTCACGAATAACAGAATTCTAGAATTTTATGGGTTTACTTTATCTTAAAGATAAACAAGACTAGTGGTCATCAAACATTAGTGAACATCAGAACTGCCTGGGAGGCTATTCTGACTGGTTGCTGGGCCCTGCCCCCAATGAGTCTCATTCAGTGGGCATGAGGTGGGGCTTGACAATTTGTACTTCTGTCTAATGTCCAGGTGATGGTGATGCCACTGGTCTGGTGACAATTCCCATTGTTCTACAGAACACTGGCTTCACAGGCTTCATAAATTAGTTCACTAGTTTATTCATTCAAGAAATATTGACTGCCATTCTTCTAGGATGGTTTTTTCAGAGCTGGGGGAACAGCGATGCACAAGACCAAGTTCTGGTGTCCAGAAGTCTCAATTCTAGTGCAAGAGGCGGACAGTGCATCATGCGAGTTTAGGCAGAGGCGTGAGGAGCACCAAGTAGGACATCACAGGAGAGTGGTGGGCAGGGAAGACCTCTTCGGGCAGGTGAGCCCTCCAGGCAGAGGTATGGCTGCTCCAAGGGCCTGAGACAGGAAGAAGCTGGGTGTTTGAGGCTGGTCTCACTGGAGTAGAGGGAACAAAGGGGGGACAAGTGAGCAGAGAGCGAGGCAGGTTGCTGATAGGAATCATCCGCAAAACGTTCCCGTTAGCACATAAGTTTAGGATAAACACTTGTCTCAACAACATTAAGTGTTCTCCTTTATTGCAGAAGTTCTTAAAGCTTTTCCTCTGGTGATAGCCATTATAAATCTCCAGGAGAGGACTAAGGCATTCAGTCTTTCTCAAACTTGGATGACTACAAAACTTTTAATTCCACAATCGTCTCAAAGACTGGTGTTCTTTGAAACCCATTTGGGAAATCTTGATCTAGTGAGTCTTTCTCTCTTGTTCTCCAGCTAAGGAATTGAGGACCAGAGAAGTTAAATGACTTGTCTAAAATGATGACGCTTGAGGCCATGTGGGGCAGTGGGGATGAGGACCGAGTTTGAGACTTTGCTCCAGCGTGGTGGTAATGGGGGACGGGTGGCACGTCACCTGCACTCTGTGGGTCTCAGTTTCCTCAGCCGAAATGAGGAGATCGCACCGTTTCTTTTCCCATGATTAGTTAGACCTTGCAGTCACTCTGGGTGGGTGACTAGTGATTTTGTCTTTTTTTTTTTTTTTTTGACTGCGTTTGTGTCAGCTAAGGCAAAGAAAAAACAGTGGGAGACATAAATATATTCATCGAATATCACCATTTAGATTCTTTTTCCTTTGTAAATGAATGTACTTCCCAGACGAATAATGAAAAAAAAATCTCAGAGAATATAAAACTCTAAATTATAAAATGTTGGTAAAGAAAATAAAAAACATAGAAAGACTAAGGTCTATGGTAACATAGTTTGCTGAAAACTGTTTTGTCATAGATTTCAATTTTAATGAAATTCCTAATTGATTTGAATGTAAATGGTAAATCTCACAACAAGTGAAACTTACCTTTCTCTTGTGTGCTTCTTGAGGAATTTTTGAGGGAAAAACAACAAAAATAAAACTTGGATTTTCATCTGTTACTAGCTGGGGTTGCATTGGACAGTTTTCTCTGGGCTCATTGTCTTCATCTGTAGAAGGGACCCAAATAATCTTTAAGGACGTTATAGCACTCTTAATTTAAGCTGGTGTCATAAAGATGCCTTTATAGCTCTACTAATTTAATCTACATTTGACAATATTTGCTTTAAAGAGATATTTGTAATACGATCTTTGTAAAGGTGTGGCTACTCGGGATGCATACAGGTAATGTGAAGTTGGGGTGCTCGCAGGTGTGGGTTTGCCCTATTTCAGACCCGTGGTCAGAGTGTACTTCCTGGCCCCCTTGTGGTTGGGTTGGGTCGGGTCACATGACAAGTTCTGGCCAATGAGGCATGTGTGGTGATGGGTGCTACTTCCAGGCCAGAGCACTTGACTGCCAGGGCAAGACCGCCAGAACCTTCTTTTCCTCTGCGTGAGAGTGACGACATTCTGGTGCCCTCAGCTGGGGTTCTGGAATCAGAAGCCACGGAGCAGTTCCCCTAGATGACCTTTGGTGGATTATGAGCTATGCACAAGGAATGAAACTTTGCGGTCATAAACCCTGAGCTGGTTTGAGTTGCTTGTTACAGCGACATAATGTAGCCTACCTTGACTATTGGATTCAGGAAATCCCAAGAAACAGAAGGAAACACAGCTACTGGGAAAAATAATTATTTTAAAGAAAAGGTGCCAGTTGGCAATGCCTCTGCCCCCAGCGTCAATAGAATTTTTTCCTAAGGAATTCTGAAATTCCTGTGAACAGTAAAGTTTAAAGACTTGGTTAAGGAATGAATGAATAAGTATTGTTTTTATTATTATGTGGTCAAATTGACGTACGTTATATATAAGCTCGTAGTGCAATAGGCAGAGTACACACACGGTAGTTAAGGTCTTAGGTCGGGCGGGGTCGCCAGGGCTCAGAGCCCAGCTCTGTGTTACTTTGGGCAGGTTTCTTAAGCTCTTTGGGCTCTAGTTTCTTCATCTGCAAAAACTGATAATGTACTCATCTCCTAGTGTCATTGTGAAGAATAAGTCTGTTAATGTATGTCGAGAGCTTAGAATAGCACTTGAAACATACTAGGGAGTCAATAAGTCTTAACCATATTTCCCTTTCTGCCTCCTTCTTTCTCTTTTTATTATTATTGACATAAAAAAAAAAGACTGAAAAGATAGACATATCGTTAAAGTAGTCATCTCTGGGTAGCAGGATTCTGAGTGATTTTTATGTTTTTGATTCTTTTTTTTGATATCAAATTCGCACTGAACTTGACTTGCTTTATAACTAGAAAAACACTATTTAAAAATAGTATATTTACTCTGATTATTTTCCAAAAGAACACATGCCAGTATTTATACTAAATCCTGTTTTTCTCTCCCCATTCTGTGCCCTGTCGCTGTTGAGTTTTCGTGTGCTCTGAAACCAGCTTTCTGCCTTGACGGTTTCATTTTGTTAATAATTTTTTTCTTCTCTCGGCCACATGTTGTTGAGACCAGTGGATCTCTTGGTCTCTTAGAGTTCACCACATCTTATTAATTCTTTCCTTGAATCTGTCTCATGCCACCGTCCATTGGCCCCGCTGAGGTTAGATCCTTCCCCCTTGACATGAGGACTATTGGGTGTTCTCGTCCATTGTCTTACTTTGATCCTTATATAGGGACGCCAGGCCAGTGTCTTAAAATCCACTTTGTTTGTGTCGTTCCTTTGCCTAAACACTGTCAGGGGTTCCTCAGGTTCCCCATTACTGAGGATGCAATCCAAGTTCTTAGCTCCATGTCGAGGGTCCCCCACATCTGCTCTTTCTGTGCTCTCCCAAATAGTCCACTCTTTACCTTGTTTATTGTCTTTTTCTACTGTATCTTTGTACATGGGTGCCTCCACCCTCCTGCCCCGTTTACGTTCAAATTTTACTCATCCTTGAAGATCTTGCTTAAATATATCCTTGTCTAAAGTGTTCTCATTTTGGCCTTTGTAAATTGCAGTGGCACTGCTCTGTTCCTTGGCAATTAATCACATACTGGCTTGTGATTTTTTTGTATTGAAATGATATTAATCTCTGTCTTTTAACACTTTGTGTGCTTCTCTCTCCCATTAAATGGTAGTATTTCTGAGGGTGCTTGCATTTTCTATCACCCAGTGTCCTGCAGAAGATGGATGATATAAAAGATATCGATTGATGAATTCATATCTTTAATATTTAATATAAATAGATGCTAGGATAAAAAGCCTTCTTTTATTAAAAAAAAAGACAATTTCAATTCAGATATTTTCCTTTTTGACTTTACCATTTATGATATTGTTTATCCTCATAGTCTGCGCTTCTTTTAATGGTCAGATTAATATTTGCTTGACTATCTCTCAAAGCAAGCTTTCTGTAATTCACTGATTAAAAAAGGCCATTAAGTTGTTGAGTATAGGATTTTTTTTTTTTTTTATGAAAAAAACTCCGACTAGTCAAATCTCAGTGACCGGGAGCAAATGCTTCTGTTGCTTAAGACCCAGATGCTGTCGCACTGATACGTGAGCTCCTGGAGGGAAGGTACTGCTTCTCGGTCATCTCCAGGATCCCGGTACCTAATACAGTCCTTGTCACGTGGTGTGCGCTCAACGTGTTTCAAACGAAAAAAAATGCAAAGCAGCATTGTAGACTTGGAAGGAGGGGAAAATTACTTAGATATTTTTCAATATTGAATGTCATGAATTTATATATATTTTTTCTAAATGGACAAACAAAGCATGATTTTTAATGATTGTAATTTAATGACAAGATGATTTTTAAAAAAGCTCTTGCTTCCTGTTATGGGCTGAAATATGTCCCCCAATGTGACCAGTGAAGCTCACGCCCCAGTGTGACTGTATTTGGAGACAGGGTCTTTAAGGAGATAATTAAGGTTCACTGAGATAAAAAAGGTAGGACCCTAATTCCGTAGGACTCGTATTCTTATGAGAGGAGGAAGTGACATGAGCACTCTCTCTCCCTACATGCGCATAGAGGGAAGACCATGTGAAGACACAGAGAGAAGGTGGCCATCTGCTAGCCACAAGAGAGGCCTCACCAGGAGCCAACCTGTCCGTGCCTTGACCTTGGACTTTTAGTCTCAAGAACCATGAAAAAATAAATTTCTTATGATTAAGCCACCCAGTCTGTAGTATTTTGTTACAGCAGCCTGCGCTAACTAATACATCTCCTGACTCGGTAGAGCCTCGTTTTGGATTTACAGCACCTACCCATTTTACTGTGACTGCTGCCATCCTGGCTTTGTAGAGATTTCACACTCCGTTTCGCCCTTCCTGCAGAGTGATAATGCTAGCTGGCTATGTGTGCGTCCTTGTCTCCAGTGTCTGCTTCCTTGAAAGTTACCCCAGAACGCCTAGGGCCGGCCCCTCCCAGATGGTGGTGGGAGCCCAGCCGGTAAGGAACGAGAGAGCAGTAGATGTGATCAGAGAAGCTTTGGAGAGTGGGGACTGAGGGGCAGGAATAGGAAGCCTCAGCTCCGGGCCATTTGATGGCCTGCGGAATAGGGAAATCGCAGCGCTTTGCTCTTTTTCTTGTTTTTCTTTTTTTAAACGATGTTAGTAAATTTGAAGGGAGCGCACTGTAGTGTAATGGCAGTCTTGGCAGTGGCTCTCTGTTCTCTTCAGATGACTATCTCTGGCTTTATTTCTTCCAGTTTCCACTTTCTCAGCTGTCGATGAGTCTTCCTGAGTTGTAGTTATGTTTATGATATCAGAATATTAGAGGGCGTCCTTCACGAGGCCACCTGCCTGCTGGTCTTCGCCCTCGGTGTCCTTGACCGTGCCCTTGATGACCCGCTAAGAGAGAAAACACACTTGCCTTTTAACATCCATGCCGATTCTCCTCCTACTTTTTTTGTGTTGTGTTGTGTTGTTTTGTTACATGTCCAGAACCATTACTTGCACACTTTCGTTGGACAGAACTGGTCAGAATTGTTCACAGAACACAAACTAAATGGACAAAAGAGAAGCCAACGGCTGTGTAGACGTGTTCACTGCAGTCCTTGCCTGAAGATGACCATGCTATATGGTAGCTCAGCCTCACTGGCCAAGAAGCACAAGAAGTGTTGTCTCAGGCCAATTTTGGATGCTTGAAAACAAAACACGTTTCTTGGGGGATGGATACACACACACAAAGAAAACTGAAATAGATTATCAGATGTGTACAAATAAATATATATGTTTGAGGGTTATTTCAGAGATAGACAGTATTTCGATGAACCAGCACTATGTAGTATCCCCAAATTCAGTCTGCGTGTATTCCAGAATCATCCTAGACCAGTTGCGGTCGAATCCTCATCTTGGGATCTGCTTTTCGGGGAGCCTAACTAAGACACTTACTACAGCAAAGACATCCGTATTCGTGAGAAGATAATTTCAGACTGTACTAAGATGAAGATTTTAGTTGGAAAACCGCCTTTGTTTCATAATTAAGGTGCATAGCAGGGAAGCATTTATTGAGGAATAAAGTGATCATACATTATATTGTTACAGTATCCGACTCATCGTTTGAACTAAGTGAATGTTAAAGACGATAATTACATGCATAATCAGTGTATGCCAGCATTGTGAGAGTGAACTGTTCACTGGATTATTATCACCATCACCCTAGTCTCATATACCGCAGTGTTTGTGACTCTTGGAGTATCATGTTTATAAAAATCCCACAAGATACGATGTAGGCTGGCAATTTTCAAGCTGAGCTGGCAGCGTTGGGATGAGAACTAATCCAAATTATTAGGGTAAATGTGGAGTAAACGGTGAGGAGACGGGATCCCTTAAGCTGCTTATGGTGGCTATGGCCCAGGACAGATAATGAGATTTACATAGGTCTCTGTATGCTGGTTCTGGACTCAGTAAACTACTGTCCAATTCAATATAAAAGCTTTGAGCATTTTCACAGACTTTTATTTTTTTTAATCAAGTGTTTCCTTGTAGTGGTACTCAGAATAAGCACAAATTTCAGAATTCTGGGATGAGCATACAGAAATTCATTGAAAGATGCAAAGCTGTCCTAAAGGGATGATTATAAACACATAATTTTGGTCAAAGGAGCTGAACTAGTAAATACCGTAAGGATTGATCCCGTGTGTCTAAATCCCCTGAAATAATGTGAAATTGTTTCTTTTTTTAAAATTTAAATCTATCTGCTATGTAGACCTTTAAGGATATTAAAATCCTATGATCAAAGAGAGATAGAAGTAATGCGCAAAGAGAGAGGGCCAGTCAAGTAAAGGGCTAATCATAATTTGGGCTTAATCCATAATTTAGGAGGGTATTTTTTAATAGGTTGAATAAAAACCCTCATGAAGATGCATAGCTGGTGCCTGGCACCTGTTCTCGTAATAACCATTGCAAACATTTTCTACTGCTATTATTCCTCTACTATTACTTTTATGTTCTATGAAAAACTTTAAAATGCAAAAGTTAGTTTTGCGACTTATTTCATGGCAAAACCTGGCCTGGTATGATGGGTTGGTTTTTAAATCATACTTAGTGTGAATATTTATTCATTTTATTCTACTGACTCAAATGCTAATCTTCTGAAAAGACCCTCGCAGACACACCCAGACATAATGCTTCACCAGCGATCTGGGCATCACTTAGTCCAGTCAAGTTGACATGTAGCATTAACCATCACAAATTCCAGTGGGGGAAAATGATGTCAGTTTAGGGCATGGGTAGGTCTGAATTTTGATTTGTCAGAAATGTATCAGAAGTCAGAGAGAGTAAAGTTACGGGGATGTGTGGTAGCGCTTGATGCCATGAGTTGAAATGATGGAAGCTTCCTGATTTCCTGCTTTGGGTGTCAGTGTGGGGGTCTGGCTGCATTAGTGGGGAAGAGATGAGGCAAACCCTTGGTGGAGACTGCTTGGCCCTGGGTCATGAAGGGGTTTCACACCTTCTCCTATGGGAGGCAGCTTTGCAAATTCAATGCACAAACATTTTCAATGAAACTTTTCTCTCACTTCCAAAATCATACTGTCAAAGAAATGGATCCTTAACTATTTACTGTTTTCTTGGACAGAGTAGTAGTCATTTTGTTGAGATTGTCAAGCCTTTTATTTAAAATCTTTTAGACTATTTAAGTAATCAAAGTACTCATTAATTTAGATCTTTCGCCAAATATTTGACACAAACATCATTCTCCCTTGATTATCTAGATACTTTTAGGTTAAGATCATTATTCGAGGGGTTCCAGATTATCAGATATATGCTTTAGCTTTCCATTTCTCTGGGGGGGCGGTGTTTATGTGTTTGCTAGATCATGAAAAGTTTACTTTCTTGAGTGGAATCAATAATTGATTGTTTCTAAGGTTTCTCACTGATCAATAATAGCATTACCGAAACTCCATTAGCCAAGTTGCAAAGATGTTTGACACTTATGAAAACGTGGTGCATAATATTCATTAAATGTTGTAGTTTAAGCACTGATGCCTGGGAGACACAGCTTAGAATTCTTATTTCCAAATATGCTCTTAGTAAGTGTCTGGTTTTTTCCCCCCTCACCGTATATGCCTATTGGTGAAACTTCCTGAAAGTAGTTGAAAACTGAGGGGATTGGATGAATCATGGTGTTTAAAAGATATTGAGAAATCTGTATCATTGAGAATGAGCCAAAATATAAAAAAGAGTTGCCCCATATCAAATGATGTTATTTATTCAGGCTGCCCCTGCTACAAAATGCAGAATTCTTATTAGAGAATCAGACAGAACGCCAAGCAATTTTTGATGATCACAGTTGACATTTTTATATACTAGTTTCTTTGGTATTTTTAGAAGTATATTAACTTCCCATTTTGAATGATTAATATTACATAATAGCTATATTACCTCTCTCTAGTTGGGTCTCAGAATTAATGTTCTGTAAGCGATGAGATTAATCTAGAAATGTCCTTGAGAACTGTGAGTAAATGTGAAAATTGAACATAGTAAATTCATGAAAACATCTCTAAGATAACTTTGCTCTGAAACTTATAATAGTTCCTATGACAATTCAGGATTTTCTTTTTAAAGATTAGGACTTAGCGTTGAGATTTCTTAGGTATTATTTGGCTGTTGCATAAATTAATATCTTTCTACTGGGAGAACGCTAACAATGGTTTGATATTTTTATGGTTTGATTTTGATATTTGTTGTGTAAAGCGAGATTTCATTTGAGGCTTCATTGAAATCACTCCGGAGGCCACGTGGTGTAGTGGAAATGTTTGGACTCGAGTCAGATGGACTTGGTCTTGACTCTGCAGCTTACTAGTTTTGTGACTTGAGCATTTCAAAGGTCAGAATCCTCCTGTAAAGTGGGAACTCATTAAACTTATTCAGATATTTTGTTGGGAGGGTCAATGATCGTGTTTAAAAAGCACAGAAGAGGCACTTAAAAGTATGTTTTCTTCTCCCATTTCTTTCTCTCCTTAAGTCTTTTAAAATTCTTATTGGAACCACTATTTTGCACTTATCCTAGAATGTGTCATGTTGGCAATGATCTTTTCTTGTGTGTTTTAGTCCTCAATAAAGAGTTCACCACAAACTCTTTATAGGAAGGGACATAGCCCTTTTTATCACTCATAACATTTGAAAACATTTTTTAAAAATTACAGTTGACATTTAATGTTATATTAGTTTCAGGTGTATAGCATAGTGGTTGGACATTTATATAATCTATGAAGTAATTCCCCTGATAAGTCTAGTACCCACCTGTCACCATACATAATTATTACAATATTATTGACTATATTCTCTGTGCTGTACTTTACAACCCTGTGACCGTTTTGTAACTGCCAATTTGTATTTCTTTATCTCTTCACCTTTTTCATCCAGTCCCCCAACCCCGCTTCCATCTGGCAACCATCAGTTTGTTCTCTGTCTCTATAAATTTGCTTATGTTTTATTTATTTGTTTATTTTGTTTTTTAGATTTTATATATATATATATATCACTTATAATATTTAACACCAGGTATTTTGTACAGTATAATTTCAACAAGTGACTACTGATTGATAAATGATTAGGGAACAGGGTGTTCTGGGAGTTTGAATATTCCGATTATCTGATAACTAGCTATATGAATTCCATATTTGAAGACTTCGGATGCAAATATACACTAACAAAAATGTTACGGAATATATAACATCAGCCTTTCGTGGCTCTGAAGATACTTGAAAGTCCTGTATTTGTCTCAGAATCATAATTTTAACTATCAAGTTAGATATAATAATAGGAGTAATAATGATAATTGTTATAGCTGACATTGACTGAGCACTTAGTAAGCGTTAAAAGTTTTAAGTGCATTATCTCATTTGTTCCCTCAATAACTCTTGGAAGTAGATAAATTATAGCCCCTATTTATAGAGGAGAAAGCCCGTCCAGCGGGATTAAGTGTTTTGTCTATGATCACGGAGCCAGTCCCTGATGGTCACGGACATCTGATGCTGAAGCCAGTGCTCTCAGGAGCCACTCACCTACTGAGTTGAATCCTAACTGCTCCTGGGACATTGAGCATTACTTTTTATTTAAAACAAAATGCCTGATATTAGATTGTTCATTTGCTATAGTTCCTTCTCATGAAAGTCGACTATAGATAGGCTAGCTTTCCAAATGAGAATTTATCCTACCACTGTGAGTTGAAATGTTGCGTGATAAAAGAAACACAAAATGGTTAGGCATATTAACTTAGTAAAACTGCTCGTATTTACAAATTATCTTTGTTATTGTTAGATACCAAAGAGTCAGAGATTAGCTGTTTTGAATTCAGATGAATTGATTCTCTTCTTTCATCCATGGGGTGGTTACAAAAGAAAATGCCTTAAATTAGGACAATAGTACCTACCTCGTAAGGTTGTTGCGAAGATTAAGTGAGAAAATACATATAAAGGCATTTAGCACAGTATCTTATATATAATAAATGCCCAGTGTTATTTTTTGTAATAGTTCTCCTGTCAGTGACCTTGACTACTAACACTTCTCTGAATCAAGAATAAGCTTTGCAGTGAGCCCCAGGGTAAGCAGTCTTACTGTACTAGACCCAATTCCAGTGGAGTGAAGAGACAAGAAGGGGTAAGATTAGAGGTGTCCTAAAAAGTTTATATCGCTTGACTGTAAAATTCAAGGCAAGGCCATAGTGATGCCAGTGTGTGTAGGGACATTTGCACACGACATTATTCCACTTGTGCTTGAGTGTTACTCCAGACTTGCCTCTTTCTTATGAGAATCATGCTTCTTCGAGTATCTGGAAAGCGAACTGGAGTTGTGCCATGCCTACGCCTGTTTACCTGGAAGGTCTTTCCTGGCAGGGACTTACTCTTCCCAGGAGGTAAATTTAATCTTCTCTTAACAGCTGGTGCACTCTTCTGGGGCTTCACCATATTGAAATAAATGTCACACAACATATTTGGAATGTCTTTTTCAGATAATGTACATTTCTCTGCCATCCTTATGGCGGCCAATTAGTGATGAAACGAGATGAAAATCTAAATAATGAGCTTCTTTTTCATTTAGAATGTTTTTAAGACTCTCGTTACTAATAGTTCTAAAAATATTTTGAAATTTTCAGCTCTTAGGGGATTAATTTTTTTCAGTATTAGAGAC
>NW_011888880.1:5191622-5202290 GCF_000151845.1 Pteropus vampyrus | reverse complement strand
GTGCCATGCCTACGCCTGTTTACCTGGAAGGTCTTTCCTGGCAGGGACTTACTCTTCCCAGGAGGTAAATTTAATCTTCTCTTAACAGCTGGTGCACTCTTCTGGGGCTTCACCATATTGAAATAAATGTCACACAACATATTTGGAATGTCTTTTTCAGATAATGTACATTTCTCTGCCATCCTTATGGCGGCCAATTAGTGATGAAACGAGATGAAAATCTAAATAATGAGCTTCTTTTTCATTTAGAATGTTTTTAAGACTCTCGTTACTAATAGTTCTAAAAATATTTTGAAATTTTCAGCTCTTAGGGGATTAATTTTTTTCAGTATTAGAGACTTATATGCTTCTTATTATTAAACTTTTGTTGCTTTTTGTATTTTGGAGACATGTTTCTGTAAATGGAAAGAGGATGATAGGCTTTGCTTTCAGATCGAGCCAAGTTCTAATTTTGGCTCTACTACTTACTGGTAATTGCTGGTCTGCTAACTTCTCAGGGACTCAGCTTTCTCATCTGTAAATTGGGAAGGATACTATTCTTTTTCCATAAAGCCATTAGTGTTGAATGGCACAAAAGATGTCAAGTTCCTATTATGGTTTCTGGGAGATCATTGATAAACAATATCGATAGCTATGATATCATTTACAGTGAATTACGGTTCAACTAAAATATTACTTGAAGTTTATATTCTTATAAATTGAATCTACGAGAAACTGCCAACTCTGGAAGAATGGACTTTACAAATGAATTTCTTTTGTATACAAATATTCCTCGGTGTGCAAGTAATCACACACAGTATGTAAATGAATGCATATGGCTGTGTTCCAATAAAACTTTATTTACCGAATCTGGTTGGTAGTTTGCCGATCTTTAATTTATTATCATAATTTAGCCTGAGAGAGGTCATCATGTAGTATTGAGCAGATCTATCTTAAGAAAAATGGGAGGATAGCATTACAGATACTGTATGCTCATTCACTGGGGAGTTGCTGGGTATTAGGTGCCCTTTTAGGAGGTGCTGTAGATATAAGAACAAATAAAACAAGCCCATTAACCTGTAAAGGCTGCCTTCATGTTATAAAAAACATATTTCAGTTCACACAAAGATGATACGTTTGATGAAGTATTCGTAGTTGAAAGAGATTAACATACTAATTCCAGAAGATATATTAATTTTTTCCTTATTAAAATTCATATTCAATTAGAAAAAGCTAAAAATATGGAATGTTATAAAGAAAACACCAAAAAAACCCCCCCAAACCCAAATCCATTGTAATTTCACTACCTGAGCCAACAACTTTTAATACGTGGTGTGTTTCCTTCTGGTCTTCCTGTTCGTTTATTTTAATGACTTTTTTGAGGCATAATTTACATACCATAAAATTCACCCATTCAAAGTGTGTAATTCAGTGACTTTTAGTAGATTTATAGAATTGTGCAACCGTCACTAGAACCCACTTTTGGAACACTGGTGCTTTTGAGGTATAATTGACATAAAATAAACTACACATAATTCAATTATATAATTTGATAAAATTTGAATCATGTCTACACCCATGAAACCTTCATCACAATCAAGATCGAGCATTTCCAGCATTGCCAAAAATTTCCTTGAGCATCTTTGTCATCCCTCCCCCATGCTGGTCCTCCTCCCTCCATACCCACCTCCAGGTAACCACAGACTATTTTCTATTACTTTAGATGAGTTAGTATTTTCTGGAATTTTAAAAATTGAATCATACAGTATGTATTCTTGTATGTCTGCTTTTTTTCCCTCAGCATAATTATTTTGAGACTTATCCATGTTTTAGTGTATATCAACAGTTCATTCCTTTTTGTTGCTAAAAAGTATTCCACTGTATGAATATCCTACAATTTGTTTATCCATTTACCTCTTGATAGACTTTTTGGCTATGTCCGGTGTGGGGATACTACAGATAAAGCTGCTCTGAATATTTGTATATCGCTCTTTGTACGGATATATGCTTTCATTTCTCTTGTGAAAATATCTAGGAGTGAAATGGTCGAATCAAACGATAGTTATGTTTAACTCCTTAAGATGCTAGCAAACTGTTTTTCAGAGTGGCTGTAACATTTTACATTCCACATCAGCAGTGTATGAAAATTCTAGTTGCTTCACATTCTTGCCAATACTTGGTATAGTTAGTCTTTTTTAATTTTAACCATTTGACTAGGAGTTTAGTGGCATCTTATTGTGGTTTTAATTTTTTGCTTCCCTAATGACTGGTGAAATTGAACATCTTTCATGTGCATATTTACCATCCATATATTTTCTTTGGTAAAGTATCTATTGAAAAATATTTTTCCTAATGTTTTCTCCCAGAAGTTTTATAGTATTAGGTTTTACATTTAGGTCTCTGATCTATTTTGAGTTAATTTTTGCATATGGATATCTAATGGTTTCAGCACCATTCATTGAAAAGACTATCTTTTTTAAATTGAATTACCTTTATACATTTGTCAAAAGTCAGTTGTCCATACAGCTGTGTGGGTCTGTTTCTGGAGTTTCTTTTCTATTCCATTGATCTATTTGCCTATATTTAAGCCAGTACTAAAATGTCTTGATTTTAGTATCTTTAGAATAAGTCTTAAAATCAGATGGTGTTAGTTCTCCAATGCTTTACTTCTTTTTCAAAATGTTTTTGGCTATTTTGTGACCTTTACATTTCCATATGAATGTTAGAATCACTTTGCTAATTCCTACAATAAAACCTGCTGAGATTTTGATTGAAATTTCATTGAATTTATAGATTGCTTTTGGGAGAATTGACATTTTAACAATATATATTTTTTTGACCCACAAACAAGACGTCTCTTGCTATTTATTTAGATCTTTAATTTATTTCAGCAATGTTTTGTAATTTTTAGTGTATAGATATTGTACATAGTCAGATTTATCTCTAAGGTTTTTATATTTTTTGATACTGTTTTTAATGGTATTTTAATTTCTGATTGTTGCAAGTATATAGAAATATAATTGATTTTTAAAATATTGAACTTGTATCCTGCAACTTTGCTAAACTCACTTATTAGTTCTAGTAGGTTTTTGTTGATAGTATTTTTTTTTTTAGGTGAGGTAACCCTTGATTGACCTCACAGATTGCAAGGACCTTGTCAGCTTACAATCCCTTATTTTTTATTTTTATTTTTTACGTCTACAGCACTTGGTCTTCCTAGGTGGTCTCCCTTCCAAATACTAACCAGGCCCTACCCTGCTTAGCTTCCGAGATCAGACGGGATCAGGCTTGTTCAGGGTAGCATGGCTGTAGATGATAGTCTTTTTTCAAGTGTATGTTTTTTGACATAATGTGATCATACTATCAACAAAATTTTGTATCCTTTATTTTCACTTAAATTTTAAAAGTAATTCTCTTCTAAAGTATTAAAATTCTTTTTAAACGTTAAAATTAATACTTGCATCATGTCTCAAAATGTAGTTAATCACTATTATTTTTATTGTATTTCTCTCTATATATAAAACGCATTGATAAATGTCATGGTAAATTCCAAAAGCTTGTACCAATTATAAAACTGTAGCGGTAATCGACAAGCTAGATGGCAGTCACTCACAGGTGGCCAATATGACGTCTTAAAGCCACAACACATTAAACACCTCTTTCCCATGCCCCAGATGGTAAGTGAAACTGGCTGTTCCCATATGTATGTGCGTGCTCCCTTTTAGGATATGTATTACTTTGAAAATATTTCTAAAGGGAGATGGTGAATTTAAGCCAACTATTGCTCATTATGGTGGTGAGGAAACAGACTTCGAATCTGCTTAAACCCTTTTCCCTTCTCATTCGTGACCTAAGATGCTCTCTGGATGTTTTAGCAAAGCGATAGACTGTTCTCTGATGGCTGTGACAGCTCTTCTTTGGCTGTCAGGCCTGCGTCAAAATAACTGAATCACTTAAAGGAAAAAAAATTGCTGCTCAAAATAACCGAGATCAAAGGTCTCTTATCTGCCTGTGCTTGTGAGTGGAAGGAGTGAGCGAGGGAAAATTTCTTTAAATATGATGCTCTGAAGTACCTGGGCTAATTTTCAAAAAATTGTGCAAGTTAAATGTGAGTTGGTATCACTGCTGTGTATTGCAGTGAAGTGTGGATTGCTTTTCATGTCCTCTTATACTCTGCAGTAGCTGTGCCACCAAATATATTCGCAAGGATGACCGACCACCGCTCACTATGTCCCAGACTGGGTTTCATAGTTAGCTGAGGACCGTAGGCCTGTTTGCACGATGTTTCTCTGTGTGACAGTCCTGAGTGCAATCCCAGGTCCTGGGACTGAGCCTACATCATACTGTAACCTCCACCCTGTCAGCACCAGTCCCCAGCAGCATCCCCTGCCACGTGGGCAGCTGAGGAAGTGGGTCCTGTGCCAGAGGGCATGCAAGAAAGCGGTTGACTGTGAGCAGCGAGCGATAGGAGGCGGGGAACGACCTGGAAGCAGCGTCAGATAAATTAGAGACCAAGTTCAAGTGAGGGCCCAGCAAATCCGGGCCACTTCTAGAGAGGCTCTGAGAGCTCTGGAAAGTCAGCCGGGGAGGGCGGTGGCCTCTGGGGAGCCTGGCAGAGGTGGAGGTCAGGCCTGCAGTGGGCCGGGATAAGAGTCAAGGCTCTGTGGCTGCAAACCATGGACACTGGTGCTGTCAGACCAAGGGCTCTATGGGGAAGGAGGATAGAGATGGCTCGCAAGGACAGGGCAGCCCCAGGGGTCTAGGGAGCAGGCGCCAGTGGACGGCTGTTCAAGGCGCTATACTGTGAGAATGAATCCACTGCTTTTGTGCCTCCAGTCAAGACGGGCAGCCTGTGTGTTCATCTCTTCTCGAGTTGACGACATTCATTAGTGCTTGTGGCACTGCCTAGGCGTGGGGAAGTCATCGGTGAAAAAAACGGCCCTTGTTCTGATGGGACTGGCGTTCCAGTGGGTGAGACAGATCATAAGCAGATGAAAAATGCCGCGTATGGCGGTGTGTGCCATAATGAAAACCATAGCAGGACAAGATGAGCGATGGCTTTTCTGGGAAGTGATCTTTGAGCAGCAGTCTGGAAGAAGGCAGTGACTTGTGGCCCCATGTGCATCTAGGATCCCTAAGGGTTTGGATTGGGGCCCTCGGTTTCCCAGGCCAAGCGAGGCTCGTGGCTGGCTGAGTGATCACTGGTAGGAGTTCCTGAGTCATTTCGTGTAAGAGGCAGGTCGAGTTATCCACCGTAGCTGGGAGAGTTCCGGGAGCTGTTCCCCGGGTTGCAGCTGACCCCGCGGAACGACCCCATTTGAGATAATCCCCAGTGCGGCCATACTGGCTTTTGTGATGAGGAAGGAGGAGCGTCTTTGGACTCCGTTGGGACTGGAGGTGGCAGCCTTGACAAGGGCTGGAATAGGTGCAGGTGAGCATTGCGGGGTGAAGTTATGCCTTCTCTCTCGAGTAGCCATCGGAAAGTCTACCCGTGGGACCCTCCGCAGGCCAGGCCAGAGCTGAATGAAGAGCCCTCTGGCTTGTCTGTCTCGCTCTGTACGTGGCTTGTCTTAGAGTTAGTGCTTATTCATCACAGACCTCGGATTTGGAACTCACACTTTCTCGTTACTGGATCACGTGACACAGCCATCTGAGAGTCCAGCTAATCACATGTACCATGTGCAAAGTGAGACTTGGGACCTGGGCAGAAGGGTGCCTCCCTTCCATCCTTAACTGGCGGGAGAACCATGCCGTGCTGACTCCAGTGCCTCCGGTATGGACAGCTGTGCGTTGCGGGTCTTGGGGGAGATTTAGTTCATGTTGCTTAAAGAGCACCTAACCGAGCTGGAAAGATAAAAACACTGATGAATGGTGTGTAGCAACGGTACACAATCTGCTACCGTGGTTTTGTGTCCTGTTGGTCAGAGGAAGCCTCGTGAAAGAGCTGGGCTTTCGAAAGATGGGGAGTAAAACACATGTCGAGCGAGCGAGCTATAGGTCAAGCGATATGGAGGATGTTCTGGAAAAAAGGGATGAGAAGTGACCATGCAGCCAGCACATAGAAAGTAGACACTCTGGGGACGGGTGAAGCCTGAGGGGGCGTTACTGGCAGACATCAACACACGGACTGGGCAAGACGATGAGGAGACACCGTCAGGAGAGAAGGAATGGCCAAGGCTGCGGGGTCAGGGCTAGAGGTCAGGTGCGGACAGAAATGTGAGATGAGCAGTGAAGTGATAGCAAAGTCAGAGAGGAAGAGTGAGATGACTTCCGGTGGCTTAGTACCTAAGCCTGTGACTAATGAGCTGGGGACGGGAGCCCGTATGTCTTGCCAAGGTAGGGAGGAAGTCCATCCAGACAGGAGAAGCCAGAGGTGTGGCGTAGGAATAAGGGACATCGCCATTCTGTTGACCATGATATTCTTCTAAAATAGAGTGAGTTGACAGAAGGTCTGAGTTTGGGGAGGCCAACAGATTAGGAGGCGACCGCCATGGAAAAGGTAGTTGGTCATAGTTTCCATGAGGTGGTGACATGGCAAACCGCAGGGCGGCGGGAGCCTGTCTCGTGCTCCCCCCAGGAGGGAGTGGGTGAGGCGGGGTGGGCAGTTTACAACTAGCTAGTTTGAATGACTTCAGCTGGCTCTGGGTCGTGGGGCTGTCACTCGTTATCGGGTACCCAGGGCTGGTGGATAATGGCTGGGGTGTGAGGCCAATAAAAGAGGTGGCTGGGCATGGGCTCGGGACTGGGTGGTTTGTATTGGAAAAGCGCACTTGCAGATGAGCTGCTCGCCATCGGTTGGAGTTCGGCGGGCGGTGGTCTCCTTGGGGTCAGCAAGTCTCCTAATGTCAAAACATCGGAATATGGAAAATAAGACATGGTTGTACAGATGTGTGATGGGCGCATAAGTAGTTAGGGCGGACCTCCCACATCCAAACTAAGCTATGTGTATCAGTGAATATACAATAATAACAATAAAGCACGTTCTTATACAGCCCTTGCCACACACCTGATTTTCCACATGATTTACAAGAATTAACTCATTTACGGCCTGTTAGCAACCTTATGAGGAAATGCTTTGACCATCTCAGCTGAGGAAACAGGCTCAGACAGGTTAAGCGACTTGCTAGTGGTCAGACAGTAGGAGCTGAGGCAGGGATTTGAACCCAGGAGTCTGGCATCTGTGCTTTAACCACTACACAGTACTACATATGATATGGCCCCTGCCATCAAAAATGGTGAGTTACTTCAAAAGATAAGCCAAAAATGTTTGAAGAGATAGTAAAAGTAAAGAGCAGGGCATCTTTGAGCTCCAGAGAATGGAGTGGCCCAGTTTGTCTCAGAGGGGAGTTTTGCAAGACCCGGGGGTGTGCGAGACAGTTTTTGGGGTGCAGAAAGAACAGATTGGATCTTCTTTCATATTGCAATTCCATCGACGAGCCTGGACTCCCAGTACAGCCACGAGACGTGAAATTTATGAGGTTCACTGAAGGCCGCGTGGATTGACATCTCCCGCCATTAGCTCGCATGTGAAGAGACCGCGCGTGCGGAGGGAGAGCTCCCCGCTGACATCTGCTGTCCTTTGTGTTGCTGGGTGATGACGGAACGAGTCCTGGGGCTGGGTCACAGCAGCGAGCACCCCGACCAGGACCCCCCGCTCTCGGGAGCTGCGTCCTGGTTGGGGAGGACAGGTGATAAACACGATGGGTGAAGGAAATGATACAGCGCGTTAGGCGGAGACATATACTAAGGAGGAACCTAAAGCAGAGGCGGGGCGGGCAGGACTGGGGGAAGAGGGGTGCCTCCGGGAGAAGGCACTGTTGGAGCAGCCGTGCTGGAGGTGAGAGTGGGGACCACGTGGCTCTCCGGGGGAAGAGTGTTCAGTGCGCTCAGGCACGCGCGGGCGCACACGCACACACACACACACGCACACGCACCACACACAGAGCAAACGCTAACGCCCGAGCTGGGAACGTGCCTGGAGGAGTGTGGGAGGGCGAGGAGGTCGTGGAGGTCGCGGTTCAGTTGTGACGGGAGCGGAGTGAGCTGGAGGAGGGTCAGGAGATGAAGCAGAGAGATTACGGGGTGCGTCCCGCGTGTGGGCAGGTGCTTGTGGCTATGGAACAGGACCCTGGCTTTTCCTGAGTGAGATGAGAAGCCACTGGAGGGTGTGAGCAAAGGAGTTTCTAGGCTCCTGTTTCTAGAGGACCGTTCAGGCTGCCGTGTTGAAAATAGAAGGCAGGGCAGGGATTCCAGAGGGAGGCCGAGAGCAGTTTCCCAGATGAGTGACAGTGGTGGCTTGGACCAGGGCCTGCATGCGGGATGTGATGGTAGAACCGATGGGGTTTACTGATACATGTCAGATGTGAGCGGCGAGAGAGAGACCAGTGCTATACACACGTTATTTATAGTGCAATTACACCGCGAGCAAATGTTTACAACCTTTTATTGATAGGGACGCATGATGAAAAAGTGTGTTTTTTGTGCACGTGAAAATCCCCTGCAAATTACATAGTTTACAGGGATTCTGAAGGGAGAGACCAGTGGGGAGGGCGACCGGTGCTGAACTTGGTTGGGCCTTGAAGAACAGGTAGGAGTCAGACAGATAGAGGGGCCCAGGGCACTGTGGGTCCTTGCAGCTCTGGCATCATTCTGCGTTGAGCCCTGAGTTAGGCAGTAGGTTTTGTGATTGAAATGGCAGCAGGAGTCCACCCCTGAACCTTTTCTTTAGATGGGGGTGGGGGTGTGGCAAGTGAGGGGCTGGGGGTGACTGGGAATTTTTGACTGGGGAATGAGTGGTATGAGTTTGCGTCAACAATTCACTCCTCTAATAAGCTCTGAATGAGTGCCATTGGTTAATCAATGAATGACAGTAACTCAGTGGCTAGAATGATTTATTTAGTAAATGGGGCCATGTCGATGAGTTATCGTATATATTTATAGATGTTATATGTACTTATTGATGTATATTTATATGTAGTATAGTTGTTATACCATACCACATAGTCTAGCATATAGTATAGTTATATAGACATACATGCATGTGGACATATTTATTTCCATTAATGAGAATGATTCTGTTAGACTTACAGTGGTTGTTATATAATTATTGTTTTTTTTCTGATTACACGGCTGAATTTTACCAAGCTCTATCTGTGTGTCAGAAAGTAAAGATTTCTCGGTGACTGCCATTTAACTGGACTTCCCTTCACGGAGTAATTGCATGGTCTCACCTGCACCCATCCTGCAGACTGCAGGTGGGCGCTCTGGGATGTGGCTCTAGGTGCCCCAGACATAATAAATACGATGGCAGAAATACCCTTTCCTCCCGTCTGTGTTTGTAAGACAGTCTCTTTTATGCCAGAGGAACTATTTTGGGAAGATGATTCGTGTCACATTTTGGCCTCGTTTACAGTTATAAGTTGTAAATGGTGCTGGTTTGCCTGGAGGTGTAAACAGAAATTTTATCTTCATATGTGTGTGGAACTACCTGAGACTGAAAAGTAAAAGTACTTTCTAGTCTTGAGTTCTGTTTTAGGCTGTAAATGGGGAGGTTAATAAGATATTTATCAAAATTCTAATTTTATTTTATTAAAAGCATGCCTCCAAAAGGATTCCAATTACTTGTGGCCACACCATCATTTACAAACACAGATGGAGAAGTGGAAGAACCTAATGCCTTATCGTTACAAGCAGATGATTCTGCAAAATAAACACGGCTTTCTCCACTGAAATACTGTGAAAAGTGAGGGCAGGTGGTAAATTACTTCTGTCGTTTAAGGAACAGAAGGGACAAGATTATTCAAAGTTTATTTAGGTATAGATGATAAAGACGAGCTATTCTGATGATTTTGACTTCCTTTCTGGTAAATAAAGTGCTATGGGAAGGATATGGCAAACCACTTATTTATTCAGTGATTAAAATGCATAATGGCAATAGAAATGAGAAACATGTAACACCTGAGTTTATTATGCCTCGCACACAGGAGTTCTTTAAAAGTGTTCATTGATTTGTCCCCAAGTTACAAGACGAAAAAAAAAGGGGTTTGGAGTGTGACTAGATTTTTCTATGACTTTCAAGGAATTTCATAGCCTACCTCAAAATTTAAAAATTTGCAAAATATTATTTATTTAAAAAAATTAAATCACAGCATGAAAACAATGTAAAGAAGTGAGGTTTTTAGGTTTTTTTTTTTTTTTTGCTGTAAGCCCATTTTGATGGCTACATTTTTTGGACGGAATGACTGTCTTTCTAGTCTACTGACATTAAGACTCTTCCCCCTCCCCCCCACCTTTGGACATGGGCTTTAAAAAAATTATTTTCTATTTCAGCTGTAGGTTGGTGCTTTCCAATTGGGTCTTCTCACTCATGCTGTTTAAAGAGATTTAGTAATATTTAATTAAGATTCCTCAATTAACAGCAAAACCAAATGCATTATGAGAGCTTTGATTCCCAAGTGGTAATTTGAAAATATTATTGATTTGAGTGTGCTTACACACGCAGTTTTGCCAAATCAGCTGAATCCAGCTTCATGGCAAAATCTGGCCTTGAGTTCTCTCAACCTGTTAGCATCCTCCATCTGTGACAAGTGACATCTACTTTTCCCCCCATTTTCTTATGTTGAGACTACCTTTTATCTTATCTCATCCATTAACTAGCCTCATTAACTAGCCCAAGCTTATACTTTCGGA
>NW_011888880.1:5172114-5190992 GCF_000151845.1 Pteropus vampyrus | reverse complement strand
ATAGAAATGAGAAACATGTAACACCTGAGTTTATTATGCCTCGCACACAGGAGTTCTTTAAAAGTGTTCATTGATTTGTCCCCAAGTTACAAGACAAAAAAAAAAAAGAGGTTCGGAGTGTGGCTAGATTTTTCTATGACTTTCAAGGAATTTCATAGCCTACTTCAAAATTTAAAAATTTGCAAAATATTATTTATTTAAAAAAATTTAAATCACAGCATGAAAACAATGTAAAGAAGTGAGTTGTTTTTTGTTTGTTTGTTTCATTTTGTTTTGTTGTTGTTGTTGTTGTTGTTGTTGCTGTAAGCCTATTTTGATGGCTACATTTTTTTGGATGGAATGACTATCTTTCTAGGCTACTGACATTAAGACTCTTCCCCCTACCCCCCCCCCACCTTTGGACATGTGCTTTAAAAAATTATCTTCTATTTCAGCTGTAGGTTGGTGCTTTCCATTTGGGTCTTCTCACTCATGCTGTTTAAAGAGATTTAGTAATATTTAATTAAGATTCCTCAATTAATAGCAAAACCAAATGCATTGTGAGAGCTTTGATTCCCAAGTGGTAATTTGAAAATATTATTGATTTGAGTGTGCTCACACACGCAGCTTTGCCAAATCAGCTGAATCCAGCTTCATGGCAAAATCTGGCCTTGAGTTCTCTCAACCTGTTAGCATCCTCCATCTGTGACAAGTGACATCTACTTTCCCCCCCATTTTCTTATGTTGAGACTACCTTTTATCTTATCTCATCCATTAACTAGCCTCATTAACTAGCCCAAGCTTATACTTTCGGAAATTTAAATTTAGTGGATCGGGGGTGGAGCCTAAGCACATATATTAAAAACGAAAGCAACCAAAAAGTTCTTCAAATGATTCTTATGTGCTAAGAGGACACCAGGCATCAGTTAAATAAAAGGCAAAATTTGAAACCCAAATGTCAATACAGACACGATCTCTAAAGTTCTCTGTTTTTGGAAGTTAACTGGATTTAACTGTGACATGTGCATGGTCTGAGTGAAATTAGACAAATACTGAAACGTAAGTAATATGTCGCCGTATTTTATATTTCTCCTTTTGTCTTCTCAGCCATCATGTATGTCATGGGAGCACTTGGTCCTGCAGTGGGATATTTATTAGGTGGACTTCTTATTGGTTTTTATGTTGATCCCAGAAATCCTGTTCGCCTTGACCAGAATGACCCTCGTTTCATTGGAAACTGGTAAGAACTGTTTACTAAAATTTTCATTTCATTTATTACTAATGAGAGAGTACCTTCATCGTTGAAATAAAAATTTTCCCAATGGGAAGATGAAAAATAACTAAAAATCACCCAGGAGGAGGTGGTAGGCAAAATAATAATCTCCTAAAGTTATCCATGTCCTAAACCCTAGAACCTATGAATATATCACCTTCCATGGGAAAAGGGACTTTGAAGATGTGATTAAGTCGAAGACCTTGAGATGGGAAGATTATCCTGCTCGACCCGATATAATCATGAGGGTCGTTATAAAGGAAAGAGGGGGCAGGAGGGGCAGAGGAAGAAAAGGAATTGTGGTGATCGAGTCAGAGGTTGGAGCGATGTGCTTTGAAGATGGAGGAAGGGACCGCGGATTGCAGGCGGACTCTAGAAGCTGGGAAAGCAAGGAAACGGGTTCTTTCTTAGACCCTCCTGAAGGAATGCAGCTCCGTCAACCCATTTTAGACGTCTGACCTCGAGAACTAGAAGAATACATTTGTGTTGTTTTAAGCCCCTAAGTGCGTGGTAATTTGTTGCATCAACTACAGGCACCGAATACGGAGGGTTCGGGAATCTTGGCTCAGTCCTCAATCTTGAGGATGGAAGCGTTCGTTTCCTTTATAGCAGAAGGGAGGAAAGGGTGATGTGGCTGTGCTGGGACTTTCCTGTGAACTTCAGTCAAAGCTTTCACGGTCTTTTCTGTGTCTTTAAAAAAATATTTCCCCCCGCTTCCTTATTATGTCCACCGCTTTGTCCACCGTTCCCACTGCCCAGAACCCCAGCCCTCCTCTCTCGTCGTCACACTTGGTGAATGGGTCGTTTCACTCAGCGATAGTTTGTTTCTCTGTGTGGGCTGGAGACTTAGCTTCTCCGTCACTCGCCAGCCCTCAGTTGTCCTGCTAAATAATAAATTAGGACTTCGAATGGGAGCTCCACTTTAGACGTTAGGTTATTTATTCAAAGAGCCAGCGCTGTTTGTGTTCTTAGCCCTTTACTTGAACGTAGGTTTTTTCTTTTTCTTTTTTTTTCAGTATTGTAAGCACTAACTGGAAGTATTAGTGTCCCGAATTCGTTTAACATGGATTCGTAATAGGTATATATCGATAAGAAATTTTCATTTTATAGCAGAGAATACTGCAGCATTAGACATTAGGGTCAAGAATTGCTTTCTAAAGAGTTTCTTAGAGTTCTCTCTCTGCTTCGTTATAAGGTAATAACCTCATA
The DNA here is from genome assembly GCF_000151845.1 of Pteropus vampyrus. Taxonomy (NCBI): domain Eukaryota; kingdom Metazoa; phylum Chordata; class Mammalia; order Chiroptera; family Pteropodidae; genus Pteropus; species Pteropus vampyrus. The sequence goes on along the minus strand of NW_011888880.1, from coordinate 5,188,531 downwards.
ACTTCGAGTCCACGGGAATAGATGTTTAACACGGTCTATTTTCAAAGCAGTTAACAAATATTAATTAAGCCACACGACACTTCTTACTTTCTTAAGTAATGCTCTTTGCCCGTGGACGTGCTGAGATTTCGATGAGCCAGGCCTTCCACAATTTTGAAATTATACAAAAGGAAATTCCCTCGTCAGCATTAGGGGAATAACACAGGAATTTTAAGTTCTTTACTGATAGTGAAATTTTTGGTCTCCACTAGAGATTTTTTTTCCTTCAAGTTTTGAAATAAATCAGAGTAAGGATTGTTTTTTTTTGATTCTCAGAAAACTAGATTGTTAAAATATATTCACGAACATCCCATCTATATTCTGTGTTCCATACAGACGTCCGCGAGAAGTGCAGGGCAATAAGGGAATATCTGGGAGGAGAGAGGCAAAGGGGACTGACTCGGGGTCAGGGAGAAGCGAGCAGGGGCTTTAGGCTCACGTGTGCTTTCTGCCGTCTTTAAAAAGTTTTCTAGTAGACGTCAACCCAGTTGGTAGCAAAGTGGAGTGATTGAGAGGGCAGACGCTGAAGTCATAGTCTCCTGGGTTTTGGTCCCAGTCGGCCACCGCAGAGCCATGTGACCTTGCGGAAGTTACTTTACTTCTCTTTGTCTCAGTGGTTGCTGTCATTTTATCAATCTGTAAAATGGAAGCAGTTACAGTACCTACCTCATAGGGTCGTTGTGAGGAGCGAATGAATCTATATGTGCAGAACTCTGTAGTTCTTGCTACCTAATATGTGTGAGTTATTATTTAGTCCTTTGAATTTCATCAATGTTCAGGGAGTTTTATTCATTTTAACGGCCCAGCATTAGTCCTACGAATGATGAAATTTCTCAATATGCAAATCTAAATAGGGGTCAATTTAAAATGAGGTTTGTTTATTGAGTAGCCCTGCTCGTAAGACTTCTACCTTGAACAAAGGCATAGTTATCTGACGGTGTGACTTTATACCATGCCTTGCAGAATGATATGTTTTCCCATAAACATATGCTGAAAGAGTGAAGGGGGAAATGGACGATTCACGCTAGCATTTATCGGGAGGTTTCTGTGTCAAGCATTACACCAAGAACTTTACACACATTTTCATTTAAGCCTTGTAACAACCATCTGTAGTCGCTTATCTTTTGCCCGTTTTGCAGATGAGGAAATTGATGCTCAGCCATTTGAATAACTTGCCCGGAGCCTCAGAGTCAGTGAGAGCTGGGAGGAACTGGGTCCAGGTGGATGTTTAGTCCGTAGACTTAACCCACCCCTTTTAGAGAGCAGTCTCTGGGTAATGGTGCATTAAAAGGAGGCAGGGACCCTGGCTTTTCAATTTTGGCTCTCACTCAGGTGTCTTTTTCCAGCGTATAATGCGCACTTTCTTGTCCTACTCAGCTTTCCTCGGTGTCCCCTTTAGGACCAGCGTTACGTCACGCGTTCACTACAGTGTCACTGTTGAATGCGGGCTGGCTGGCTCTGCTTAGAGATGCCCCCAAACTTTTATATTATTGTTTATTCCCTATAATTCTTTCTCTTCTTCTGTTTTTTTCTCTCGCTTTGGGAGATGTTTGCATTACAATTTTGAGTCAATGGCTCTGGGGGGGTGGCGGTGGGAGTATATATCTACGTAAAAACAAACAAAACCAGCTACTACGAATTGATTGCAGACAGGGCAGACATTTTATTAGGTGCATTCCATACATGGTCTTATTATTTTGGTGACCCCAAAACAGTTATTTTTACCCCCTGCCCCTTTCAGATGAGAAAGCCAGTTCAGAAAAGCAAATAACTTCTCTAGGATCTTAGAGCGAGTAAGTGGCAAAGACAGGAGAAAAACCCAGTTCTGTCTGAAGCCGCAGCTCAAGAACTATCCCTTACACTATGCTGCCTGCCCTCCTGTGGAGAGAGCAGGAGAGGTCTGGGGACCTGGAGGTTCAGGAGAAGTGATTGTAGGGTTTGTAGAAAGATTCAGGAATGGTCGATGAGCAGGGCCGGGTTAGTAGACGCCTTGTAAGCAGCCAAGTGCTCAAGGGGCCAGATATTATAATAGCTATGTTCCTGCAGACAGATGACTTTGTTTTTTAAAAACTATTTTATTCGATTTATTTATTCAAGACATTTTTTTGAGTACCTAACTTGTGTCAGGCGGTGGGTTCATGATTATATTCTGACTAAGTGAGATCGCTACAAGTCTGCCCTGAGCAGTCTTCTCAAAATAAAACCTCCTCCGATTGTCTTAAAATCTTTATTTGATATAACCTTAAAAATGTTTGAAAATAACACACTGGATTATTAATGACTCGTTCTGGAAATCCTTCTCTCAGCTAAGCTATGACCTTTAGCAGCCGACGACACTAAACACTAATACAAACACTATTTTTACAAATGAGTTTTCACTTTGCAATTGATCTATATTCTTACTGGGTTGAATTCAGCATTACGCTTAGAATGCTGCTTGTGTTCTGGTGACAACTGATGGGAACGTGTCCAGACAGAGGACAGAGTCTGAGTGCTCATGAACTTGGAAGCTTTCAGGATGGAGTTTGGAGTCGAGGAATCCTAGTTAGAAAGTGGTGGGGCGTGTTAGGTAGGACCTGGGGCCTCTTTTTGCTAAGAAAAGGAGACTGAGAAATTAACCCGGTCTCAAACGCAGGACTAGGAGTCCAGTTCCCCTCCCTGTACGTGCCTCCTGGTCTCTGCAGCATGGCGGCCTCAGACGAGTTCAAAAAAGGAGCCTCAAGTTCCGCTTCTTGGAAACTTGCTGACCCGCAGTCCCCCTGTCTGAGCCGCTGTGGCATTCAGAGTCTATAGGACGTGATGTGACACTTAGTTGTACGCATCCTTGCATATTTTGGAGATTGCTTCTTACATTTCAGCTCACTTACCACTAGATCGTACATTCACAAAGGCAAGGAGCAAATGAAATGTCCTGGGTGGCTCTCGTGGTTTAGCATTGTGACGGGGAGCTAAGAGGATCAGAGCACTCTCAAGGGTTTGTAGAAAAATATTAGAGTGCCATCGGCCAGTTAACATGGTTTTCTTCTAAGAAAAAATCTCTATATTGGCCCGCAAAGCATGCTATAGAGTCTGTATTATTTTCCTGTTAAGTCTATGAGTTATTGATTTATTGTAAAATACACATCGTAGCAGGACAATGTTAACTGGCAGAACTAACATATATGTGCTTAAAATACTCAAATGATATTCTAGTCAAGGTGCTGATTATAATATTCATTATAATACCAGTATAATTATTGGGTAGATTTCTCGTTTGTATTGCAGAGAGGGAATATTCCTATATTTTCTTTGTCCAACTTTCTACCGCTTCACAGTGATGAAGGTAAAAAGTTTTCGCTGGAGAATTCTATCACCCCAAACTTCTACTTTGCTAGTTTGTTCTCACTCATATTGCAAAAGCCGTAAACACTATTCACATTTCCCAATTTTTCAGGTGGAGCGGATTCCTCCTTTGTGCCATTGCAATGTTTCTTGTGATATTCCCAATGTTTACTTTTCCAAAAAAGCTTCCGCCTCGACACAAGAAAAAGAAAAAGAAAAAATTTTCTGTCGATGCCGTCAATGATGACGACGTTGTGAAGGAGAAATCGAATAACAGTGAACAAGTGGACAAAAAAGTTTCTTCTATGGGATTTGGAAAGAATGTCAGAGGTAAAGCCTATCTCTTTAATAACTAAAAATGATCTGAAACACTTTAGATTAGTGTTACTTAAACCACGATTCCAGCCTGGTGCTGCCTACCACCCATTGATGTAATTTTATGCAGTAATTTTATGCCTGTTGAATCTAATCATAATTAATTTTGACAGTAATTTTATGCCTGTTGAATCTAATAACAATTAATTGGGCTTATATTGAATATGTTTTTTTTTTTTTAAATTCGCTTTTTGTAACGATTCATCTTTAATGTATTTTACGAAAGTGTCAATACGTGATAGACTGGAAATAATAATAATAATAATAAAATGATTCTTCCTTATAGATTGGGAAGCACTGAGTTAGATCCAAAGATACAGACATTTACATAGATAGCATTTACTATCTTTATGGATGTCTGATTTTTTAAAATGCCGATCGCATGGTCTAAGGGATGGTTTGTTTCAGGGCAATGGTGGGTTTGGTGGTATAGCCTGATCCTAACATAAATATAAAACCTACCACTAGACAGAAATCTCGCTCAACAGTCGCTCTGTCCATGCTCGTAAGTGACCAGAGAGAAGGGCAGTCAGGGGGTGGGCTTCCAAACTCAACGCAGAAACATCTAGAAAGTCTTAGTGATGCATTCTGGTCTACTTTTTCATTTTTATTTCTCTTAAAAAAAAACGATGACCTTATTAAAGGTGGGTTAGGCAATTCTCAAACCTAGACAGTTCCCATGAATCTTCACCAGCCAGTCTTTGTCCTGTAGTCAATATATCGGTTAAGTGGCAATGAGTTTATTTAATCCAAGAAACCTACAATGCTACACTCTTATTAGTTTCTGCTATTTCCTGAATCCATGAATTGATAATTTTTTGGAAGAGCTGAAGCCGAATATTTATCAAGTGCTTACCCTGGTCAAGGTCGTGTTAGGTAACGTTCACCTAAGGCACGTTATCCTCTGACTTTGGCTGTGTATGCAGGGAGGCCAGAGAGGCACCGTCCGGCCCCCTGCCCGCCTCATCGTTTTGTTACAACTGTGTGTACTTTCGGAACTGCCAAAATTTCTTCTTCTGCTTTCATAACAAAAAGAATCCTCTGGAAGCCCTTGTGACCTGCGCCCTTACTCCGTGCACCATCGTGTTTCATGGATGTGTTAGGGACCATTATGGCCACTACCAACAGACTGACTTTTTTGTTTACAATTTTGTTGAAAACAAGCAGTGTTGATGCTAAAGAATTTACAAGACAGGAATGGACTTGGCATCTTCATTTATGGAAAACATAAAGTAGAATATAAAGTAGACTTAATTTATGGAGAGATAAAGGCATACGTAAGCTAAAATGGTATATTTTATAGTTTGGGAATAGATGCCTTGAGTGTGAAACAGACGCTCTATCGGAGAGCGGATAGAAGAGAGCGAGAAGGTCGATAGGAAATGCCAACAGCAGATACCACTGTTGATGGGAACGGAGTTCTCCTGGAGGACGCAGCGTGGACAGTGCTGTCACTGTCCCATCCGTACTCTGGACCTTACTGTCTTCATGGCGGAGGCCCGCTGGTTGTCAGTACTCGCATCGTTCGTGTGAAGGTTTTCTATGTGGGCTGGGAAACTGCTTGGCTCCCGCTTGAGGCAGGTTCAGATGCCAAGGTGTCAGCACACTGGCCTCCCCACACCCCACCGAAGCAGCCTTAAACAATGGCAGACAGACGCCCAGCCCCCTCGCGTCATGGCTGAGACAGTCCTTCGGTGTGCTCCGCATCCTCTGGGGGCTGCCCTCTGCCTGTGCATCATGTCCATGCTCCCGTCCAGCACTTCCTGAACCAAATGAACGTTTGAACTTGAATTCTTGTCTCAGGACCTGCTTCTGCGGGGACATGCACTTAGGCAGGCAGGTTCAGAATTTTTAAGTTATTTTAAAAAATTGAATCTGTACGCTATTTTATTGCATATCTTCTTGTGCTGCTAAGGACTGCTCCCCACCCTCTTTTCTCTGCTCAGTTTCATGGTTCAGAATATTTTCTTTTAAAAGAAAGAATAAGAGGAGGCTTTTAACAGTAATGGGTAGTTTGTTTATAAAATCTGTTTCTGTTCTGATTGTCTTGTATTTCGGATTAATTCTCAGCCTTCTTAAATCTGTGCCTTAATCCTGATGACTGATCTCACTTCTGTGGCTAAACCTCCTGATTAGGACACAGAGCTGGTTCTTTTTATTATTTCCACCTGTACTGGAGTCTCCAGTTGTATCTAGACGGGAACTTCAAGAGACACTTTTTTTTTCCTGTTAAAAGGGAATTCCGTTTTAATGGGATCGTAACAGGAGAATGTTCTGCTAAAAATAATTCAAATTATATTGGCGATATTGAAATAATGTTCAATTAGAATATATAAAGTTAATTTATCTTTATCTTATACATATTGACTTCCTTTAAGGTATCTAATACCTCTCAACTATAGAAAATGAAATTAGACCTATAGTCTGACATTTAACCTGATTTTCAAAAGAACAAGTTAAATCTCTGGGAATTATTCCAGTGTTGACATAATTCATATTAGACAGCTGAGATGCGTTATTAAGGTATTTAGTTAAAGAATGGTTGCTAAGATTTTCTTTTGAGTTAAATTTGAGTTTGATTCCCAGGTCATCTTTCCTCTTGTTCTGTTTTCTGGAGCAGGGCTTCTCCGGGTCTTTATTTCATGCATAAAATTTGAATATAGTATTAGCTCCTTCAGAGAGGTGGTGGAAAGATAGCTGTTAACGTGTACTTCCTGAAAAAGAAAATGATTTGGGCCATGCTGAACGGTGCCCTTTTGGAAAGTTCTATTGTAGAGAGCACCAGAAGAAAATATACTATATTTTTGACTCTCTGCCTCCATATTTTAATGTTAGGCATTGAGAAAGTCTGACTCAGTGTTTCTAGATTCTTAATATAAATTATGCAGGAATAAGAGTGTTTTATAAAACACCACAAAGGAGAAAGAATTTTTAGTGTGTCTGTATCACCTTTCCATAAAAAGATTAGCACTGATTGCACCCAAATCTTACCAATAAAAATAAACACCTAAAATATTTACGTGGATCAATTTTTCTGAGGTTTGAGGTCCATTTTGATGTCTTCTAAATTTAACTGGGTATCTTCCTAAATAGAAAACTTTGGGTGGAAGTTAATCATAAGAAAAAAAAAAACTTTTTGTGTCCACTTTTAATTTTTTAAGCTTAATTGCATAGCATTATAAATTAGCATAAAATATAACATTTTTTTCTGCTAGACTTTTATGTTAGAGTGTAATATGTTTACAATATTAACTAAATAAAGGGGTCACTCTGAGGTGATGAACGATTTAAAGAGGCCATTGAAGTTTACAGAATTTTTACCACTAAAGGATTATATTGTCACCATTTAATCCAACAACATTCACGCTATGGAAGGGGTCATATACTCCATGCTGTGGCAGATATGAAGATGAGTGAGCCGGGCTTTGCTCTCAGAGAGCGTACAGTCCACTGAGGGAGACAGGACAAATACAGATGAGAATATGCTAAAGACCATAAAGGAGGCTGGACACAGTGGCGTGAGGTTCAAGGGCAAGCAAGGGAACGTCTAGTCTAGTTGAGGGATCGGGAAAGGTTTCATGGAGGCGGTGGCATTCGTGATGAACCTTGGAAGACGGGGAGAATTTCAGTAGATGGAGGGGGCATGGTGGGAGTATTCTAGTCAGAGAGAGCAAAGGCAAGAAGGTCAAGTGTATTGTGGCTATGTGTTGGCTATGCATGGCAGAGGCCTGGGTGGGAAGGTTGGGAAGGCGAGGTAGGGCCATGCGGTGCGTGGAGGGCTTGAGTTCTAGCTTTGCACTGAGTCCATCCCTAATGGGCAGTGGGAAGGTCTGAGAGGACGTTTGGCAGGCGTTAGGGAGAGAAAGGGTGGCCCAGGTAGAAAGCTATGGACAGAGGCCAAGTGAGGGGTGCTGATGGTTTTGACTAATACAGAAGGAAAGGGCAGGGCCCCCCTAAACTGGTCTCCCCGCTTCTCTCCCTGCCCTTTCTGTTGCTTTCAATTCGGCTGCCAGAAGGCTCCTGTGGAAATGCCTCTCCTCCGCTCAAAGCCTCTGCGGTCTTCCGTCTCACTCACAGAGAAGTCCCATCCCCGTGTGACCTCCCAGGGCTACGATCTGATCCCCGGTTACCCATCCGACCCCATCACCTTCTTGCCGTCCCTTTCGTTTATTCTGCTTCAACCACATTTTGCTCATGGCTGGTCCTCAATCGTGCCGGGCACACTCCCACCTCAGGGCCTTTGCACGTGCCGCTCCCATGCTGAGAACGCTCTCCCCCAGATCCTCTCACTTCCTTCAAGGTGAAACTCAGATGGTCCCTTTACAGTGAGGCCTCGCTTAACGACCCTGTTTAAAAATCTCCACCTTCCTCTCCAAAACGTCATATCTCCTTCCCTCCTTTCTTTTTCTCCTTAACACCCATCACTATCTAACATACTATGCATTTTACTTATTTATATTACTTATTGTCTCCACAATGAGAAAGTAAGCTCCATGAAGGCAAGGATTTTTTTTTTGTCCACTGTGCTCCCTGATGAATTTACACCACATAGCAGATAGTGCGTATTCGATGAATGAATTACTGAAAGCTGAGGAGGGAAGAAAAGGGTTGTGTCTATAGGATGTGGTAACAGAGATGGGAATGATGGGGAGGGAGGTACCAAAGATGGATTCCGGGTTCCAACTCAAGTAATGGGGAGAAGAACTAGCTGAGGGGGTCAGAAGGAATCAGTTGTGCATTGGAGCTTACCAGGAACACCGAGAACCATCGCATGTGGCCCGTAGCTAGACATTTTAAAGCTAGTGAAGTATGGAATGTGTTAGAGCCTTTCCTTGACTCAGCAGAGGGAGAGATGACCCAGAGCCCCGTGCCTGGGCCATGCAGTCATAGCCCTTTTGCATATTTATTGCCTTTGCGTCTTTGCTGAATTGCACGGTGCAGCTTTTATTGGAAGCTGTTGCTTGAATTTCCCATATTGCATAGGAGGATGGCTCAGTGCCCTTTCCATGAAACCCTGTTGCTTGAGAACAGTGGTTCTCAAACTTAGTCTACTAGGAAGTACCGCGAGGGTTTCTTAAAATCCAGAGTGCTGGGCCAGGCCCCGAGTATCTGATCTAGGTGGCCTGGGGTGTAGCCTGAGGACCTGCATGTTTAACAAGGGGTGATACAGATGCCGGTGGTCCAGGGACCACACCATGAGAATCACTGCTCTAGAACATAAGGAAGAAATGAGAATGTTTTGCTAATGAGAACGTTTTGTTTTCTCTGAAGGAATGAGAATGTTTCTGCTAATGATGATTATACAACTTTTTGCTTTGGAATCAAATTTGAACCCTGGGAAAGATCTTATAGACATATTTGATTCTTTTCTCTGGTTTTGATGTTCTGCTCTGCTTTATCTTCTCTATTTCTAATTCTTTGTTTCATTTCCCTTTTACGTTTTTTTTGTTGTATGTATGTTTTCTTGTGATAAGCTGAACCTTTAGATTTGGTCTTTCAGCTTATGAGGAAAAAGGTAACTGGCCTGGCAAAGAATTCTTAACAAAAAGAAAGCACTTTCTTTACATTCAGTGGAGATGGACTGTGGGGTTGCTCATCAGAGAGGTATCTACCTAGAAAGATACATAAAAATATTCATCAAAGCTGCATTTAAGCAAGCAGGGTAGCACTCTGGCCAGTAACTACTAGTCATATATTCTGGGGCTCCAGGGTCCCCCTTTCTGTCCCCTGTCTGCAGAGAAGTAGCTCAGGAGCTTCACGTGCTCGCCCAGAGGTGACTGTGGCCCATGGTCACCCGATTCCTTCTGTGCCTTTAATGGCAAACAGGGAATGCCTTTGCCAGTGTGGGTGGGAGAAATGGGAATACTTTCAGGGGGAGTCTGGGGATCGTTAGTTTCAAAGAAAATGAGCAGGAATGAAATGAAATGAAATGAATGAAATGAAAACGAGCAGGACAGTTGGGTCCTATGTGGGCCACGTTACATAGGAAGGGCAGCTTTGGTTTTGCTTTTACAGAAAGACGTGACTAGAAGTAGTTTGATGTTCTCGGCTAACAGGTGTCAAAATGTTATATCTGCTACCTGCCTATGAAATACACAGGATGGCACAAGACTTGCAGGCCATACAGGTTATCGAGGTGTCCACTGCATTGGTGGCGGTATGTTTCCTCCAGCTTGTTGAGGCACCCGAAGGCTTAAAAGTACATAAATAGTGGGGACAAAAAGATTAGAGGTAAAGGAAAAATTAAATACTCTAAGTTCTTATAAAAGAAGGGAATCAAGGAATCTCATGGAGAGGCGTTAAAGGGAGTGGTTTTATAATTTGTACCTGCAGGATTTTGGTTTATGGAAGTGACTGCGTGACGACATGGAGAGGTCAATGCCATTGAAAGAAGAATTTATTGCTTACATTTCTTGAGAGAAGGGGCCACACTGTGCCATGCAGGGCCACAGGGGCAGCACCAGGTTTTGGTCAGTCAACAAAAGTAGCAAGGGAAAAGCCAAGGGCAGAGCCTGGGTTTCCTTGAGAATGACAAGGCAGGCCAGAGCGAACAGCTTATGATCGGCTAGTCTGAATAATTCCAGTGGGCTCTGGGCTGCAAGGGTGGTCTCTGCTTGTTTGGTACCCGATGCTAGGTCATTTAGGGTGGGGGAGATACTGGCGGTGCATGAGAGTTAGACAAGGGGGTGGTTGGGTCTGTAGACTCAGGATTGGTCAGTTTGCATATAAAAGATGTGCCTTTTCTGCTTGTTCAATCAATGTTTCCCTCACGTTTTACTTTTTTATTTAAGAAACTGGCATTATCGAAGACTTTTAGGAAAGAGCTAGACTGGTTCGATAACTCTATGGAGACGTGGGTGGCGATATCTATCAAGAAAACTTCTCTGTTTCCTTTTCTCTTTCACAATTATCTTTATTAAGCAACTGCTACAGGACGAAGAACTCAAGATACATATATGAAAACTTACAGTGTGTGCCTTCAAAGGGAGGTAGAAAGGAAAATAGACATAATAAAATATAAGTATTTAAGTGGAGACACGTACATTCTAAGGAAGGTTGAAGGAAGAAGAGGAAGGAATTCTTGAGTTAGCTGCCTGAGTCAGGAAAGACTTTTGGAAGATGACATGTTGCTGCATCCTTTACAAACTGTAGGGTTTTGCTTTTTTTTTTTTTTTTTTAAATTTGTTTTAGAATATACAAGTAATACGTGTGCATGGTAGAAAATTTAGAAACTATGTAAAAGTTTAAAGTATAGAATAAGAGTGATTCACAGTCTGATTCCTGAACTTTAGTAAATGCTTAAGTTTCTTTATAATAAAAAAGTATATTTTGAAAGTAGATAGAGGTGGCAGTTGTACCATTGTGAATGTACTCATCCTTCCTGGTTTTGTGTCAATTTGCCCTTATAAATGAATTTGTAGGATTTCTTAGCATTAATTTAGTTCTAAAAAGTGACGATCTCTATCGTTATTTCATCTCTTCTTTGTTATGCTTTTTGCTGCCTCTTTGACCTTACAATGACACAGTTATAAATGACACCAAGAAACATCTGTAGCATAACAACTAGGTATTTGGCTACAAATTTATGGACTTAGCAACTTATTTGCTAACTTAGTTTTTTAAACTTTGTGCTTTTGAAATAATTTTGAATATACATAAAAGCCACAGAAATAGCACACAGAACTCCTGCGTACCCTGCACCCAATCCCCCATCGTTGATGTTATTGAGCCATCTGCGAAGTTGAAGATATGATGCTCTACTACCCCGTAGTATTCCATGTGTGCTTCCTAAATACAAGGACACTCTCCTACGTGACCACCAGGCAGCCATCAAAGTCAGAAAATTAACATCGATCCCGTGCTGCCATCTAGACCACGTGCCCCACTCAAATGTTGCCTATTATCCTAACAATGCCCTTTATATCCAAGATCTAATCCAGGACCACACGTTGTGTTCAGTTGTCCTATCTCTTCATCTCCTTCAGTCTGGATAAGTTCCCCATATGTTCTTCTCTTTTATGACCTTGATCTTTTTAGAAAGTAACTTTATAAAATATCCCCCAACTTGGGTTGAATGATGTCCTCTCTTGACTTAAGCACTTTTGTGGACATATCACTGAAATGACGCTGTGCTCGATGTGTTGTAACGGAAGCCACACGAATTTGCCTTGTTACCAGTTAGGTGAACTTTTATCACTTGGACAAAATTGTATCTGCCAGATTTTTCCACTGTAAAGTACATAAATATATTGCAGTTATAAATCAATATATTGCCCTGGGAGAGATAGAAGCCTGGATTCCTGTCACAACATAATGGCCAACTAATTAATACATAAGCTCGTCGTATATGTTTCTGTTTAATATATATTGTTGATTCTTTAATGCGGAACCCGTGGCCACAGCACTCTTGCTCAGGCCTGCAGGAAGCTCATCTTACACATGTGTTTTCTCTGCGAGGCACATCGCAGCCCCTTGTACTTAGAAACACTACACAGCACTCCAGCACTATGCCTGGGGACGGGCGGCGGGGTGGGGGGGCAGTGGGGGAGGGAGGATTTTAAACAATGAAATCACCAAAGCACAAAAATGTGAAAAATGTGGCAATATATTGTGAAAAGGACACTTGTTTCCAGTATGAGAGCTGAAACAAGAAGGCCTTGTCTTGTGCAACGTCAGCCAAGAATCTGTGTATCCTGCGACTCACGCTTTTTGCCATTCTGCGCATGTCCTTGAAGGACTGTGTGCTGCTAGTATTGATTTTCTAGTTACAAGTGAATTCTGGCGAGTGGGCAGATTTGCGAATACTGAATCTGTAAATAATGAGGAGTGACCCTTTCTTGTTCCTATTAAACTCTCACTTAACCATTTTTGGCATCATTTGAGCTCAGATTGTTCCAGATTTGGCCACTGGGAATCCTTCCTGTTGTCTTCCCTGTCTTTCTCACATGTCCCCATCATTCTTTGACTGTTTGTTTACTTTCTTGTTCAGTGAGATTTTCCAGGCTCATCTTGTATTTTCTCTGCCCCAGCTCTGAAGTTAGACATTTCTCCAAGGAACTTTGGTTTCATTTAATGGAAAATGACACTTAGAAACCAATAGCTGTGTGCCAGGTGGGCTCATTGCTACCAGGGTGTTATTACTTCTAAGCCCTATTAGTAGAAAGAGTTAGAAAATATGTTTATGTACACACACACGCTGCCCCCTATCTGTCATCAATCTATCATTGTCTTTGTCTATGTCTGTCCATCTGTCTATCATCTATCTATCTATCTACCTGTCTATCATCTATCTATCTACCTGTCTATCATCTATTTATCTACCTGTCTATTATCTATCTATCTACCTGTCTATTATCTATCTATCTATCTATCTATCTATCTATCTATCTATCTATCTATCTATCTCATCTATTTATCATCATCTATCTCATGAATACATACCAATACCTCCAGTTCCAATCTTAAATCTCAGATATCCATATTTGTAACTCCCTCCTCTGGCAGTTAGAAAACTGACTTCTATCATTCTCAATGTCTTGACTTATTTGCTTACTCCCTCTGTATGTAAACAAACTTCCAGCCCCATCAAGCAAAGACACAGTCCTGGACACCTGACCCACCCCACTCCTGCAGGACAAGTGTGCTGAAAGTTTAGCCCCAGCCAAGGGAAAGGAGGAAGAGGAAAGAAAAAAAAAAAGCTAACTTAAAGGTTTTTAAAGTCTGAACTTTTGTTAAATTCTTCTTAAATAACTGGGCTTTTTTTTTTTTTTTTTATGAAAGAAGAGAGAAACATCACATATATTTTTAGTTACCTTTGATTTTAGAAGGTTATTTTACCATACCAAATGGGTGAGAAAGAAAAACCAGTTTTATATAACTAGTATCTTTTAAAATATTCATGTGATATATATGTCATCTTCTTGGATTAAAAAAATTTTATTTTATATTTTCCCCAGATGTTTCAGATTCAACACATTGGCTTTAATATAACAGCTAAACTTAACTTGAATCTTTAACTGTTGATATAAAATCTTAACTTTCTAATTTTTAAATTTTGAATATGACTTTGATTTGTAGTGTTTACAAGAGAGTATTGGGTAATTTTACGACATATTTTGATTACATTTTTTTCTGATGTGTTTATCCATGTTAAAAAAAGTATGTATCTTAATTTTTCTCTTAAAATGTTTATTTAAACTTTAAACAATTAAATTAAGTTATAGAACATTAAATTTAATTTACATTTTAAAAAGATAATAACAGTCTTGCCTTCCTAAGTTGTAAATTCCCATGAATAGGCAATAAATTATAGCTTTAACAGTAGTCGTTGCTTAATTTTTATGAAATGATTTTATTATGTTGTTGCACATAGAGATAATTGTTCTGATAACTGAGATGACTGTACATGTCAAAAATAATGTAGCTTACCTTTTCCATGAAGATATATAAAGATTACATGAATGTGAGGTAATTCACATTATAAACTTGGAAAAAATATATAGCTATATATGCAAGAATTTTTTATTTTTCTCTTTACCAATCTTACTTCCATTCACAGAATTTCTTGCTGTTAGAGAAGTATACACTTGACTGCATATAAATACAGTTTTGATTTGATTTTTACTTAAATATTATATATAAATATATAATCTATATTATAAATTTATATATATGCATACATTTATACAGCAGCCAGCTTTGTTCATTAATAAAATTATGAGTTCTTTTATGCCAGTATGTAAAGCTTATTTCAGTTTTAACTACTGCACAGTATTTCATTATATGGCTGTGCCATAATTTAAATACTTCCTGTTGATTGACATTTAGGGTTTTTTTTTTCTCCACATGGCGCTGTGATAAACAGTGCTGACATGAAAATATTTGCACATACATCCTGATGCATGTATATGGCAAGTTCTGTGAAATAAATGCCTACACTCGAGGATGAGATTTCTCTCTCTTGCTTGAGAGGCAGATGGGCAGGTGCCAAGTGACCACCTCTGGGCTCTCATGCTCCTTTAGAGATCATTTCACTGTGTTCCAAAGTCCTTAGGAGTGTCTGACCTGGTGGCCTTGTTCCTTGTGCCATTTTAGCTGTATTGTTTCCTGTTTTGTACTCAGGCTAAGAGGTTAGACATTCAACATCAGGTAACAGTGCCTCTGCTCTGGGTGCCTGCAATGCTGGGTCAAAGAGATGGCAACTCAGAAGTGCATCTTCTCAGGGGAGTGCTAGTTGGGTGAGGTGGAAACTATAATTTAGGACTGTTTTGCAGGTACTTTACAGATTTAGGAGACTTTGGAGTCTTAACAGAGCATAATATTGTTTTAATCAATAAAAATGCAAATAATTTATTTTAAACAGTTTTTGAAACAGTTGTCACAGGTCAGGTACTTCTTGTAAGGATAATCTGTATGGGTATGTTTTTAGATACTTCATTAAATTTTCTTATCCTAGTTGAAAATTTTTTAAAAAATACCCAAACCTATTTAATAAAGGGGATAATTTCTAATCGGTTGTCAGGTTTTCTATTTTTATTCTCTATTCAGTATTCTCAAGTATTGCAGAATGGCTATTTCCAGTTCATTTCAAAAACAATTCAATTTTATTTTATTTTTCATCCCTTGTTTATAACATTCATTTGTCATTTTTGTCATTTTGTAGACCTACCAAGAGCAGCTGTCAGGATCTTAAGCAACATGACATTCCTTTTTGTGAGTTTGTCATACACAGCTGAGAGTGCCATTGTAACTGCTTTCATTACCTTCATTCCCAAGTTCATCGAGTCACAGTTTGGTATTCCGGCTTCCAATGCCAGCATCTACACTGGTAAGGCACTGCCGTTAGAGCTCCTTCAAAACATGATCATTTTTGACCACTAAACTAAAATGCAATGAGTGAAGAGAACTAACGTTCATTCTAACATCAAAGTGTTAAATAAGTTCATTAACAGCTACCTCTCTCCCACCCACCAGATTTTAGGAGGAGGAAGTGTTTGAATGTTTTCTCTTTGCTTCAGATAATATTACTGTGTGACATTTTTACCAATTGTGTTTTGCATATTTATGTTTTTATGGTTCTCAGGTAAAAAGAATGACATAGGCAATGGAATTCAAATGTAAATCTGAATAAATCTTTTCATGGGTTGGCATGAGTCTCAACATATTCGATTTTTAAACACTGATAATTTGAAACATCGATCAGTCCTATGATGGTATCAGGATTTCCCTTTCATAAGTG
The DNA here is from genome assembly GCF_000151845.1 of Pteropus vampyrus. NCBI lineage: Eukaryota > Metazoa > Chordata > Mammalia > Chiroptera > Pteropodidae > Pteropus > Pteropus vampyrus. The sequence continues at coordinate 5,172,558 of NW_011888880.1, read as the reverse complement.
TGAACAGATTTCAATCTGATTACTGGAGATGCTTGAGTTTAGAAAGAAAGTTTATGAATTTTGTTTAGAAGGTATTTCATGTCTGGGATAACTGTTATTTAGGAGACTTTGATACATGCACCTATAGTACTTAGTGCTCAAATCTTTTTTTTTTTTTTTTAATGTAAATGGGGTATTCAGAAATGTGGGAATATTAGCTCTCAGATATTGGGGGAATTTTCAGTGTATTATATCATATGATATTCTGGATATTTCCTTAGTGGTTTTGAAGATGGTCACATGATTATATCTACCTAAGGCTCATTTTATTAATAGAGTATATTTAAACGCTTAAGTGGAGAATTATGATAATTCTTCCTATGACTTTGGCTCCCACTTTCTCCTCCATGTCCACAAACACACCCAGCAAGCATGAATTATCTGAAAATTAAGAGGCAAAGTTAT
>NW_011888880.1:5165511-5172064 GCF_000151845.1 Pteropus vampyrus | reverse complement strand
TTCATTCTAACATCAAAGTGTTAAATAAGTTCATTAACAGCTACCTCTCTCCCACCCACCAGATTTTAGGAGGAGGAAGTGTTTGAATGTTTTCTCTTTGCTTCAGATAATATTACTGTGTGACATTTTTACCAATTGTGTTTTGCATATTTATGTTTTTATGGTTCTCAGGTAAAAAGAATGACATAGGCAATGGAATTCAAATGTAAATCTGAATAAATCTTTTCATGGGTTGGCATGAGTCTCAACATATTCGATTTTTAAACACTGATAATTTGAAACATCGATCAGTTCTATGATGGTATCAGGATTTCCCTTTCATAAGTGTGAACAGATTTCAATCTGATTACTGGAGATGCTTGAGTTTAGAAAGAAAGTTTATGAATTTTGTTTAGAAGGTATTTCATGTCTGGGATAACTGTTATTTAGGAGACTTTGATACATGCACCTATAGTACTTAGTGCTCAAATCTTTTTTTTTTTTTTTTAATGTAAATGGGGTATTCAGAAATGTGGGAATATTAGCTCTCAGATATTGGGGGAATTTTCAGTGTATTATATCATATGATATTCTGGATATTTCCTTAGTGGTTTTGAAGATGGTCACATGATTATATCTACCTAAGGCTCATTTTATTAATAGAGTATATTTAAACACTTAAGTGGAGAATTATGATAATTCTTCCTATGACTTTGGCTCCCACTTTCTCCTCCATGTCCACAAACACACCCAGCAAGCATGAATTATCTGAAAATTAAGAGGCAAAGTTATGTTAGTGTAGGAATAAAAGTTGACTTGAAATATTTGGGTTACCACTTTGTTCTCTCTTTCGCTTCATACGTAAAGATATTCATAATTGAGTTGTGCGTCCACGATAGGAAACTTTTTTATAAAGAGTGTACTGCTGTGGACCATTGTACTAACTGTAACCTAAAAATATGGTTTTCTTTCTCTTTTAAACATATGTGTTTTCTTTATATTAAGGTAAAATTGAAAGGTTGCTTTATAGTTTGGTTGTCAGAAAATCTGAACCTCCCATTTCTAGCTTAATTCTTACATGGACTGTTTGCTGAGCAACAATTCTCCAACAGGGAAACCAAGAGTTGGCTCAATTTGAAGAGTAGCTCAATTTGAAGCCACGTAGCTGTTAGGCGCGCAGTAGTTGCAAGCATTTCCCAAACCGTTTCCATATTAAAAAGTGTTGCTGGAAAGAAGGTTTATAGCTGAATAAATTTGGAACTTGCCGAGTTAAAGTATTATGGAGTTCTTTGCTGCAGGATTTTCATAACCCTGAATATGTTAATGTGCATTGTGAAACTCCCAGTGGAGGGTTCAGACTACAGTCTTTTCCAAATTTATTTGACCATGAAATCCAGTTTTTTAGAGGCATCTTTCTCAAGAACAGAGTTCCTCAGGGCATACATCGGGGAACATTGCTAGTCCATCCTGCGTGTCCTAGTTCTAGACAGACTGGAGAGCAGAGCTGTCCCCCAGATGTGCCATTTTGATCTACTGGGGCCGTGGCACAGTGCCGAGCTAGCTAGGAATTGATGCGTGATGAACACGTGTTGGCCAGACCGTCTCTTAATTACTCCGTAGACAACTCCTGTGGAAAAATAGAGTAAAAGGTTCAGCTGGACCTGGGTCACTTGGCTGTAGAATCCCACAGTGGGGTGGGCAAGGCGGTCGTTGCCGAGTGTGGCTTCCTTGGCAAAGAGGGTGTAGGACTGAATGAAGCTAACCCGGGATTGTTCGCCCTGTGTACCAACCAACATCAGGAGTACAGAAGCAGCATCACAAAGTGGCAGTTCCATCTGGTTTTGTCATCGGCATTTTTTTGGGATCATTGCCAGTGCAATTTATTTAATGTTTGATAGTCTCCTGTGTTCAGATAAAAGGCTTTTTATTCCCAGCTCACACAATTTTTCCTTCCTTTCCAGATCAATAACAAATAAAAATAGTCAAGAGACATTCAGATTAATTAAGAGTACGAGGTGGTCTATCATTACATGAAGATTAAACAAGGATGATAATTCTTTTTAAAACTCATCTTGAGTTTTTGAATTTTTATCAGGTGAAAACTTCTTCCTCTTTGACCAGAGATTTGTATTTCTTAAGGACTTTTTAATTTAATTTAATCTTTCAGTTTCTAAATCTCTTTCTATCCATGTAAGTGATATGCAGAATTAAGAAATATATACAAAGAAGGATTTAAAAATAGTTTTAATTTCTCATCTGACAAAGTTTTTGAGTTAAAACTTTTTTTTATTAAAAAAATTATTGGATAAATACCTAGACCCTCCATTTCAATTTGCTTGTGTTGCGTTATATGGTAGAAGTGAAACTTCATACATGTATCAAAAGATGGGCCATAGCTCACTCTCTCGTATAGTCATTGAACATCAGCTCTGTACACAGCACTATGCCGTGTGCGTGTGTGTGTGCGTGCGCACGCGCGTGCGCGTGTGCATCAAGACTCAAACCAGGACCTTAAGTTGCTTATAGATCTAAGAGAAGAGAGAAAGCTCACACGATAAGTTTAGGAAAAGCTGTTTTACTAAATTGATAGAAAATTTGGGTTGCAGAGATTATTTTGGCGGGTGGAGTGGTGTGTTTGGGGTACGTTTCATGGAGGAAATGCTTTAAACCAAGTTTTTAAGGAAAAGTAGAACGTGACCATTTGGAGTTTGGAGGGAGGGCATTTATTCCCTGTGGAGGACCAGCTTGAGCAAAAGCAAAGAACAGAGAAGGATAAGGCTTGTTTTGTCGTCCTCTCCCCTGCCCTCCAAGAAAGAGCACTTTATTTCCTAGGAGAGGAACGGGGAGGGTTATACAGGCAAGCGGGTGGGGGTGGAGGTGGGAGAGATGAGTGCTTTCTGGCACTGGGAAGAGGAAAGTGCTCAAGGACCTTCAGCACCACTGGGTCAGATTGTAATCACACTGCGGACACCTGTGCTCTGCGGGGAGGCGGTGACACCCGTGTCTGATGAGGGTGTCATCAAAACACCTTAACTGACTCCATTTGTTTTTATCTGCGCCACAGTAGACCTGTGTTCACGCTGTAATCTTCCCCTTTTGTGGTTTTTCTGTTCACCCATTTAGGGTCACATTTATTGATTGAAATAAAATATTACGAAGTTGATATTTTGGGAAAACCTGAAATGAGGGGAAGAACCCCGAAGGAGGAGTTAGAAAGCACGGCCCCGAATCCCGCCACTGCTGGTTCCTAGGTGCGTGACTCTGGGCAAGTCACTTAACGCCCTCAACTTCAGCTGAAACTGAAGTTTATCAGTACAATGAGGGTCATATCTCCCCTGTCTCTGTGTGTCAGTATTGTCGTGAGGATCAAAAGAAGCAGTGAAGAGTGATTTGTTCCGAAGCTTAACTAACGTCACGTAGGTACAGCAGTATCCATCGGAGAATGTAACTTTATATATTATAGGAAAGAAACTTATTATTTACGATGATGATGATAACACCTTACCTTCGAACGTCATGCAGCTTGAACAGGTCAGAGAATGGAACCTCTGCAATAATAACATGATAATAATAAAACCACTACTGACGTATGTTGAGTGTTTACTAAGAAGACACTATCTAAGCACTTTTGTATGGATAACATGTAATGAATGCCCGTGCAGTGGATATTATTGATTCTGCCCATTTTCCAGATAAGGAAACAGAGGTCTAGAGAGGTTGAAATAACTTACTTATTTTTTTTTTTTTTAAATAACTTACTTAAAGACATGTGAATATGGAGAGCCAGGAGGCTAGACTTTATAATCTCTGGAGTATATATGTCCAAATGTGATTTTTATTGAAATATTAGGAACATGCTATTGTCATCATTTGCAGTCAGGTTTTTTTTTTTTTCCTATTTCCAGAGAAATAATATTCTGATGCAGATTCAGCTTCCACCTACTCTGTAGCAGCCTTTGCCACTGAACCATGGTCACAAAATTCATTTTCAGAGCACCGTGGTCTTCGAGCATCACCTTTGTTTTCCCGGGATCTGACCCTTTGGTGTGCAGAATTATAAAGAGTTAGACTTCCGTTTTTCTTTATAAGAGAAATAGCCTTGAAAGCTCTATTTTGTTTTTCAGCAGAGAATAACCGAGAGACTTATTTCTGTGGTAAGGGAATTAGGTTGGAGCATGATTTTTGAAAAAGTAACTTTAATTTTTGTGGTTGTCTAATTAACCAGATATTTGCCATCCATCTTCAGACACCGATTTGGGGTTTTGTCGATGAGATTCACAGCAATACCACTGAACTCAGATTGCGGCCTTGGGGAGTCACTGGGTCTTTAGACGCAAAAGAGGCATCAATGTGCTCTGATTGTTTCGTTCTTCGTTTCGTTAACAGCTTTTCCGTGCCAGTTCTTTAATTTTAGGAGTAGTTTTTTCCTCCAAGAATTTCTGTTTATTTTTAAACATAGTAGAAAACAGAGTTTACATAGAAATGTTATTCCTGTTTTTGCCTTGTCATTTTCTAGTTTTAATAATCATCATTTTAAATGTGTGTGTGGTAGTCTGTCAGACAGGTACAGCTAAAATGTGCTTAATCATTTCCATTTGGTTGAACTTTTAGCTTGTTTCCAATTTAAATTTTATTTTTGAATCTATAACAAATATCCTGAGGCATATAACTTATCCTCAGATTGTTATTCTGTTATGGCATAGTCCCAGAAGTAAAATTACTAGACCCATAGGTATTTTTAAGGCCCTTGATGCACGATAGTTTTAAAAATCCAGTTTTGTACTAATTTTATAAATATACAGTACACATAGGTTTTTAAAGAATATTGAAATTAGACTTTTAAATGCAAACAGACTATCTTAGGTACAGATGGACTTAGCATCACTGCCCATTTCCAAGGTCAGGCAGTGGCATTTGACTCCATGAGACGTGTGCGCATGCAAACCCAGTGTGCCGTGGGAAAGAAGAGATAGGACCCAGCAAACCGACATCCTGCAGCAGCTGCCAGAGACTCAGTGCTATAGTTTTGAACAATCTTGTGATGAATAGAGGATATTAGGAACTAAGAGCGTCAGTTATAGGTTCTTTGTCTTTTGGTCAGAGAGGTATTTATCACACTAGATTACATTTTGTTTTTCTTCAATGCTAATTAGAATTTTTGTAAAGATTATTGTGGACGATAAATCAAGATACTCAGATTCTCTCTATTTGTTCACTAGCCAGTTAATTTAGGACATACTTGAGTGGTTACCATGTGACAAGTTCTTAGCCAATGCACTAATAGTGACAGTAAAACAGGGATTAATTGCTTAAGAAGGCTCCGGGGATCCAAAATGACAATGTTTACACAAAGATACTATACAAAATGGCATTAAAGTAAGAATGTATTTTGCAGACACAGGCTGCCTCTGAAAGGGCGTGTGAAGACCAGTGTTCTCGCTCACCTCAGGCACCACCTGTGTGTGCCTGGAACAAACACGCAAGGACCTGAGTTTATAATGGAGTCTTGGCTGGAGTTTTTAATATTTTTATAATATTTTAATATTTAAAATTTTAAAAAATATTTTTACATTTTCTATCTTTTGCTGGTCATGTGGGTTCCTGCTTCATAACCGGCCTCAACATGAGGGCTCTCCAGGGGATCTTAGTAAGACCAGAGGCAAATCAGCATGGTCACCATCATTAATACACAACGCTGACAGGCCAGTGTAAACCACCCAACACTGTTGATCGCTGTGTTTCACATCATGATCAGGGGTCAGCACCCTGCAGGTATATTTTCTCGATTTAGCAGGAAGCTCAGGTGGACTCCCCACCTGCTGGGTAGCCCTCAGAGTTTCCCCAGGGCAGTGCATAAGGTGGCCAGCAGCCCTGCCTTTATGTCACTAACGCACTGTGTGACTTCAGGCTCATCGGTTTTTCTCTTTAGGTCTGTTTTCCAACTCAGAAAACAGTAATTTGGACTGGAATCAACGCTCTGATTTCTTCCTGCTCTAGTATCTTAATTAAATAATTCTTGTAAGGCCACATATACCGAATAGAGTTACTCTTCAATTCTCCATAGAATTATATATATATTTTTTACAAAGGGACTAGTTATTTAACAATTCATGTGGTATTTTCAGTCATGTCACATCCCTACAAACTTTGGTCCTGTCCAACACCAATGCTTGTTTCTTTGTCGTGGGCAGCCTGATATAGTCCACAGATCTCTCTTTGAACCCCAGATCTGTCGCTTAACTGTGTGCTTTCAACCAAGTCAGTTAAACCACTCTGCCTCACTTTCTCATTTGTAAATGTGGGTGATCATATCCCAGGGCTACCGTAAAAAATATTAAATGAGATATTTTATCTTACAGCATTTGTATATAGTAGATACTCAAGAAAAATGAGTTTTCTTCCTTCTATGTTATGAGACTGTGTTAAATTTAAATCCCCATTAAAAGGTTTTGTTAGGTTTTCTGACTTAAAACAGACTTTGTATCCGTCTAATTTAGAGTGATAATTTGAAAATATTCTGTTAAATCATACCCGTTAAGAGAAGTATTATATTCAAATGAAATTATAAGGAGGG
>NW_011888880.1:5146637-5162216 GCF_000151845.1 Pteropus vampyrus | reverse complement strand
TCTGCTATGGGTCTGGCACTTGGCCAAGTGCTGGAAAAGCCATGACAAGAACATATTGGGATGTCACCCTCAAAGACCTTATAGTACAGTACAGCATAGTATGGTGTAGTGTAGTGTAGTGTGGTGTGGTGTAGTATAGCGTAGTGTAGCGTAGCGTAGCATAGCATAGCATAGTATAGTATAGTACGGTGCAGTGTAGTATAGCATAGCATAGCATAGTATAGTATAGTAACAGGCTGCCTGAGTCCCTGGGCAAGATCATTTACCTTTCCGGGAGTGAGAGTTTGTGAGGATTAAGTGAGGGAATAGAGGGGACGTGTTAGCACAGTGGTTGGGAAGGAGCTATTAGTGATAACTGCAATGCCCACTCGGTGAGACACTCTCAGGAAAAGGAGAGTCTGAGGCGGAAGAGCGAAGCCAGGACTTAGGACACGTGGAATCATAGGCAAGAGGACTGAGGGAAATAGATTCAAAGAATGAGAAGAGAAAGTGTGGCTAACAAAGTAGGAAAAAGAAAGAGAAGGCTTGAAACTAATATGAAGGGCTGAGGGATTGTTTCAACGGAACCGAAGGAGGCTTGAGATGTAATGAAAATGTTAAAAAAACAGTTGGAACTGGCTTCAGCTGAGTCAGTGTTGAGCTAGGGTTAAATCTTTATATCTCTGATTTATTTATTCTCTGTTTATTTTTCAGCATCAAATATGTCTATTTTTCAAAACTCTTGGGGGCAGGAGGAAGACATTTTAAGTGTTTTTAATTTTATATTTTGAGCACGGTGCAGTGAAATTTCAGTTGACCAAATCTCTGAATTAAATAAGATAGTTCTGTTTCACTCATCTTTGGTGATTAATGGCATAGTCCTTATGTTGGAGATATGTTTCCCATGCTCTCACACACACACAGACACACAGACACACATCAAGACACACAGACACACAGACACAGACACACACACACACACACACACACACACACACACAGAAACATCACTTATAAGGGATTTTCCAGGTTCGGAGGCCATTCAGCTGTTTTCCACAGATTTCTCCATTCACATTTATTGCCCCTCGAGAGCTTTAGTCGTCACAAATACTATACTGTGTTCAGAGAGCAGGATTTGTTTACATATAAAAGTTGAGTTGAGAAAGATTAGGGAGCTTTTCAAAAGCACTTAAAACCCAGGGGAAAGAATGAATGTCAGGAGCAGATGTAAGAGCATTTCTGCTGCTAAGTGCATTGTGTGCTTTGTTAAATCAGCATCCACAGAACACCCAGCAGAGCTGATGAATGAAGGAATGTAAACATTTATCTCTCTGTCCCTCAGTCTCATCTTTGAAATGAGGGATTGATTGAATTAGATGACCTTTCAGCAAAGATCAGCTAACACACATTGCACCCGCATCCCCTCCCCTCCCCTCGCCAGCCCTGCAAAATCCTTTGATTTTTGTGAGCAACTTCTTTTTCTAGGCATTCAGGTTACGCATTGTCTTACCATTTACTTTGGATATGTGTAATACTTTTTCTTGGCAGTTTAAATATAATATGTCCATATGGATTCTTTATTCTCCTTTGGTGCATATGATAGAATGAGGTAGAATTGCTTAACTTTTTGCTTTTTTTGAAGGGACTATCATGGAGTAAGGTAGCTCGATGATTAAATTTCTCCTTTTGAGAATTGGGAAACTTTTCACCAGGCACGGTCTCATTTTAGTAGATACATATTCTGTTTAAGAGAGGTGATCCCTACCTGCTTTGTAGTGAGCCAATATCTTATAGGAGGAAGGTGATGGATTTTGAACTCAGAAGGTCTGGGACGAAGATCTGCCTCTGCCATTTGTTCACTATATAATCTTGGGTGAGTTAAGTAATCTCTCCAACCTCAGTTTTACCAGCTGTGAAATGGTGTAATCACATTCATTTGACAGGGCTGTTGAAGTTTTAAAAAGTTAAACATTACTTATTATTAGTGTAAAGAACAACACAAATATTAATTTTTAACGAGAATGACCCTGGCTTTCCTTTCTATTCATCAAATACTCCATCTTCCATAATGAGGCAGCAGAATCAGGATTATTATTGAAAGAGATGAGGAAGGGAGGAAAGGAGGATGAGGATGGAGTGTCATATTATCCCAGGTTTATAGATAGGTAAGTAAAGGTATCAGCACCACTTAAAGGATCCATGGCCTCATTAGTAGCAGCGTATTGGGGCTGGAGATGAAACGTTTTGACTCCCAGCTCATGCTACCATCTCTCGTTTCCTCAGAGATGCTTTCTGTTGACTTATAAAAATCATGTCGAGAGCTAATAAACACCTTGGCCCTTAATTATGGCCAGGATATGGTTATTACCACACACACAGGCAGGAAGTACCTTACTCTTTCTAACTAAATAATGAGACATGTGCTTAGACGTCATTAGAAGTTGCAATAATGTCCTTTTGCAACCTGAGCCATCTCACGATGGACCACATTTGCTTTGCTGTCAGGCTCAAGTTCCCCTTGTGGCATCTTTCCATTGGCCAGAGGACAGAACATTTGGATTTGTTACTGCTAGATCAATTGGATTTCAGACAAATAGTTAATTTTTTCGAATCATTGTATTGAAAATTTTTCCATATCTTTCTTTGAATAGAGATGAATGTAATTTATGTTGGTTTTTTTGTTAGAGTGAATATTTAGAAACATTATAGGTGTACAGTTATCTCACCTGTACAAGGAACAATTTGTGTATAATTGTTTTATATAGAATAGTTCAGTATTATTTTGTAACATCTTCCTTAAATTTGTTCAAAATACCTTCTGTGTAAATACCAAACCCTTTTGGAAATGCAATTGAGCTTGGCGGAATCACTGAGAAATGAAGCAGAGAAGGACAGTCGTGTAAATGTCCATATCGTTTGGGAAAATTTTCCAGTAGAATGTCTGTATTCATGACATTCCAAGTTTCTCTTTGTTCCTAGTTCAGCCTTGCTCTCAGAGGCAGTTATTCATGTAATCAATGGGTTCGTAGTTGTAGTTATGAGATACAGATTTCATATATATATATATGAAATTTCATATATATATATTTCATATATATCAGCAAACTCAATTTCATATATATATATGAAATTTCATATATATATTTCAATTTGTACTTAAAGCTTTTGTTTATTTGAAAAGAGTAGTCGACATTAACTTTGCTGAGCAAAACATTCTGCGCACTAATTGAAGATTTTTAGGGTGAATGTTTAAAATATTTAAGAAAACTACTTTACAAGTTGTCTTAAGTATTACAGAGGCATCAGATCTATTCCCAGTGCTGACGACTAATAATAGATAAATCTAATTTGTCATTAGATCAGATTCCCAAGAATCTTGGAACAAGGTACCAGTAGAAATTTTGTGTTAATATAAACTGTCCCGTGGAGAATTTTGCTCTATGCTGTGCACTCTGAGCCTGACCAAGGTCACAACCTAGGGATACTGTGTCCATTCCCTCAATTCACTGAGTGGTTCCTGAGTGCCTACTATTTAGCAAAGTACTCTCATGGACATTATGGTGTATATGAAGATGAATGAAAGAGTTTTAATAGAGAAAATAAAATTGAAGAAATAGTGTGGATTGGTTTTATATTATGGAGAGCTTTGAGTCTCTAGGGGAAGAATTTTTAGATCATCCAGTAATAAACAGAAAATGTAGGAACTTATTTTTTAAAAGAAAGACTGCTACAATTCTGTTAGTTGCAATGGGATTATTATTTTATGGGGTTCCACTTAATCAAATAGATACTCATATCCTGTGATATTATTTTAGTCACTTGGCATATGCTCCTGTTTCTAAAAAGCAAATTGAAATTGTCCTAAACAACTGAGCACCTATCTCATTTTGGGGGAGAGAGGGAATATCAAAGAAAGGGATTATGTAATTTTTCTTAGTTACCTTTTCTGTTGATTCATAATCCTGTTCGTGTGTTTTTTAAAATATCAACCTCCTCTATCAAATACTTTCTTTTGAGGGATGTAAGGAGTAAGTGAACAAAATATTGGCTATCAGAAATATACACGATACATACATACACACATTTACACACACACCACATATGTTAACAAGTTTCAGCCTTTTTGTATTGAAGGTTTGAGTTTGTTTTAGCTGACAGTGTAACTAATTAAAAACTTAAGTAAGAGTTGGACTAGGTTTCAGCTTTAGCAGGAACAACAGATTTGGAATTCAGGTAGCGGATTTCTCGTCTCAGATCTGGAAGAATTCTGGCTTAGAAATCAGATTTGTGTCCTGGCTCTGCACTGTTAGCTTGGTGAATCATTCACGTGTCTTACTTTCCTTCATGTTAAATTTTGTGGAAAACGGGGATAAACAGTAACACATCTCATGAGGTAAGAGCAAGTACAAGGGCTTTAAGACTTAAAGCCCTCTACGCATTTGTCTTGATGATTATATTGTCTTTTCATTTTCCCAAAGTCCATTTCCTTGTCTGTATAAGCAGATAATACCTGTTCACAGAGCTGTTGCATCGCTCAATTAAGTAATTGATATGCATGTACTTCGAAAAAACTATCAAGGCTTATTTTCCTCATATGATTTTAGGTTCTTGCTGCTAATTTTGGTTACAGTTGAAGTCAGCTTGCTCTAAAGTTTAACCTTTAATCACAGTATTTATTTATTGGTGTGTACCTCGTGATTCGAGACAATAATAGGTAAGAGTCTTTGAAAAGAATTTTGAGGAGTTTTCTGCTGCTTTGAGTGGAAAATTAGTCTAAAACATTTCCCTTTTTGAAATAAATAGAATTTGGAAGGATCGATCATAATCATGGAAGTGTTAGTCTCATATAAATGTAAGAAAGCCATTGGATTTAGATTTAGAACACTTAGAGTCTCGGCCTTGCTGCGGCCTAGCCATTGTTAGCCAATGGCTAACAAGCCAATGATCCAAGTCAAGCCATGCACCTTTTATGGGCCTCATTTTTTGGAGGGAGGGGGCATCTGTAAGATAAGAGAGTTACAGAGATGATCTCTGAGCTTCTGTGTTAATTTAGGATTACATTTTTTTTTTTTTTTTGAGAATATCAGAGACTCCAACTGAGGTTTAAGCAGTATAGATTATTCCTTCCTCACAAAATATATGGACATAGGCAGCACATGACTGTTTCTGCTCCATCAGGGACTCTTGTCCTTGTGGTCCAAAGGAGAAGTCCTGCTATCATCTCTGCATTCCAAGGTAGGAGAGGGGAAGAAAAGCATGGATGGATGCACGACTTTTGCCTATATCGTATTGGCCAGATCTTACCACATGGCCACATCTAGTTGTAAGGGAGTCTGGGAAATGTAGTCTGTAATCCAGGTAGTCATAGCCAAGTTATTACTCTAGAATAGAGGTCTTGGGCCAAATTTAGCCTGCTGCTTATTATTGTAAATATTCCTGGAAACACAGTCATGCCCATTTGTTTACACAAGTCCATGACTACAACAAATAGTTGTTACGGGAACTGTCTGGCCTATAAAGTGGAAAATACTTCTGATCTGGCCCTTTATAAAAAACAAAATAAAACTTGTTGACTCCTCCTCTAGAAGAAAAAAAGGTAGTCATTGGGGATAAATAGCAATCTCTGCCTCAGCTCCCTCCAAATTCCGATTCTAGAATAGCAAACAAATAAAAACCCAGATAATTACATATGATGTCAGAATAATTTTGAAAGTGTTAGTAAACACTAAAACGCATGTCAGTAGATACTAAAACAAAGTTCTTTCTTGCTCGACGGGCTGAAGCGTGAGTTGTGCCTGTTAAATTGCCTTCCTTTTCATTCCATTCGCTTCCATATCTTATAATGGTCGCTTTTGGTTCCCGCCGAGTTGTCTAAGATGTCAGCTACTTCTCTCTCTAGCTTTGAGTAAAAAAACTACATTATTTGTCATGTATCTTGCATATCCTTCATTTCGGGGACAGTAAAACGATGAAAAGATGCAGGGACATCTTTGATCTTGGTAAACCCCTCCTAGCGTAATAATGTCTGTTGTTGACAGTGAACTGGTGACCATCACACTGTGAGAGGAGCCCGTGGCTGTTAGTCATGAGGTACATTACACCGACTATCACTACCCTGTCTTTTTTTCCTTTGCTGGTTCACGTGTCATTCGGGGTGAAATTTAACATATTTATTGCATTTTCTTATTCTTTTAGCTTTTCAAGGTATATTATTGTCTTCCAAAGAAAAGTTTTATTTGAAAACGTGTGATTTTACTATTCAAAACCAAGAATAGACAAGTTCGAACAACGCAGGAAGGAGACTGTTGGCATTTTGCTAAGAGAGGCAGAGACAGATCAGTTGTTGGAGCTTGTTATTCATTAGGAAGGCACACGGGAGCCATGTCACCTGTTCCTTTTCTAATGCTCTCTACTCAGGGCTACTTTTTATAAAGTTGATTGATTAATGGATTTCTTAAACCTAGGTTCCCATCGACGGTAAGTTTGGTGTCTTCCAAAACTACTCGAACTGTTAGGTTATTAAGAGTACATTTTCATTCCTAAGACTCATTTTGTGCATTTTATTATCTGGTGGAGTTATGCTGGTCTTTTGAAAATAAAACAACATCTTCAGGTAAAAAGTGCAGTATGTAGCATCCTGGCTAAGATTTCCATCTCGCTTCTGTCTTTTCAAAAGTTCTTAGTTTTTCTGGCTTATGCTGTCTCATTCAGAGAGCAAGGAAGGTTGATTAATTTTTAATTTCCTTCTAGTTATTAAAGGTCCTGCCCTTTAATATTCTTGGCTCTCAGTAAACTCACTTTAGTGGATAGATGAAAACAATGTATAACCGAGATATCACTCCCTTTCCTCCAAGTTTTTCTCAAATGGCCTCTTAATAACAAACCCAGTAAACCCTATTTGAAAATGGAAGCCCCTCTCCCAGAACTCCTGATTGTGCTCGCTAGGTTGAACATTTTTCTCCCTAGTGCTTTTCATTTTCTAACATTTAGTATGATCTGCTTAGTTATTGATTTATTGTTTATTGTCTGTTTTCCCCACAGTAGATTATACAGTCAACATGGGTAGGAATTTTTGTCAGCTTTATTCACTGTGTATCTCCAGAGGCAATACAGGGTCCAAAATGTCGTAGATGCTCAATAAATGTTTTGTTAGATTAAATATATGTTTTAAAAATTATACATTTTTGTAAGTTTCCTGAGTAATACTTGACATACCAATTGTAAATAACACAAAATGAACTTCAGCCCAACCACTATGGAAATGATCGAAGATTAAAATATACTAAAAAACATTGAATTAATTGTACACTTATTCAAGTAGGTAAATGTATGATATATAAATTATAGCTCTATGAAGCTGTCAAAAAAGAAAAAAGAAAAAGAAACAGCGCATTTGATAAGCGAGTTGACTATGTTTATTAAATGGCTCTCCGATCCTCCCTATAAACTTGGCAGAATTAACACGGTTTTTAACGAGCCAAATTTTCATCTGGCCCTGAGGGGACAACGACGTTCTAACAAGTACAGCTTACCTGTGTAGAAGTTTGTTTCAATTTTTTTTTTTTTTTCAGATAAATAGAGTTTTAAAAATGTGCTTGCTTCCTCCAGGGGAAGGACAACTTTGTGGGATTAGTGGATTTGTGTGGCTCGGCTGTTGGTGGGAGCAGTGAGGCCAGCTGTCTCAGTTGGAGATGGAGTAGGGTGGGGGAGGGCGGGGAAACAGAGCTGCTGAATTGGAAGACACAGAAAGGAGAGAAGCTGAAAACTGCCAATGGAACGTGGATCTTGCCCGAGGGGGCGCCCCAGAGGGTTTTGCCTTCGGCCCAGCCCTCCCGTAGCCTCGCCTCTCTGAATGGAAACCAAGTCCCTTAACTTTATACCAGGGTCTTTGTTTGAAGTTTATTTTGATAGCTAAAAAGTTCATACGATCCTATTATTCTCCTGTAAGATTTCTTCTACAAAAGGCTTTTCCCTCCCCTTCTACAGTAACTTGTTTCAAGCTTTTGCTGTTTCACCTTAAGTTTCTCCCAAGGCCAGTTGAAAAAACGGAAGTAAACGCTCTGATTTTTGCATTTCATTGTTTCACGTTGTTTGTGTCCTCTGTGGTTTTGGTGCCTGGATGCAGAAAACTCTTTTAGGTTTCTAAGCCATAAAGGATGAAATATTCATTTGACGTGATTTGTGAATCCTTTTCATGACAGCCCGGCATTAGCTTTTCTGTATTACTTCAGCCAGAGCTTTGCAGAAACCTAAAATGAAAAGTGTGTTTGTTTTCTCTATCGAACGTACCTTTTTATTACCTTTGCTGAGGTGATCCCAAGACCTTGACTCCCCGAGGCTGGGGTTCTTAGATTTCTCTCCCGCTGCCCAGTGAGTGTTTCCTTGTGTTGGCAGAGTTGAGGAAAGTGTCATTCTGGGTGAATTAGACCCACTCGTCCAAGTGGAAATTAAACATGAGCTTTCTATTGCTATTTCCATGCTAAGTCAGGGAGGCTAAGGTTTTTGCAAGGGTGTAATTCCTTTGAAAGCCTTGATTAATAATTTCAGTTAGGCCATGCTGGAAGTTTCAAGCATTCTCTGCTGATTAGCTGCAAAGTGGTCCTGTGTGAGCCGCTCTGTGGCTGTCATCGGGTGCCTAGCAGAGGAAGCTGTGGCCGGAAGGGGGTCTTCTTCAGGCTCGATGTCTTCTAATTGAAAAGGCTATGGGAGGACACAGCTTGAGACAGGCTGTCTGCAGCAGGCTAGCTGCACTGCCAGCTCATCTGCCTCAGGAAAATTCCTTACAGAACGCCCTATAAATTCTTCCACTTGGCCCATAGGCTTCTCTTCAGGCCCCGGGGGCTTTGACTGTGGCACGCGCTGTTCAGCTCACCACGCGTGGGCTGCCTCTCCGAGTCGGGTCAACACGGCCTGTGTCTACACTTTGCTACTCCTCCTTTGCAATTTGACTTAATGTTGTGCTGTGAAATAATGTGGATTTCAGGAAATAGTCTGTTCTCTGTCCTAAAACAGCCACTGAATTATGAAAAAGTTACCATAAATTAATTCTAATGACACACCTTGTTCATTGTTTGTGAAGGGATTTGTTAAGACTTTTCACAAGGCTAATATGGAGACTATGAAAGAGTAAAAGATGTATCATGTTGCTGTGCTACTTCATGGATTTATATATGGTTAGTGAAAATGTGTACTTATTATACTGTCTATTCTTGGACCATTTCAAATTTGCTAGCTTCGAGGTTTGAATTTTTAAAATAGTCTCTTCTTTTGTTCCCCTCTGACAGTAATTGATATTTATTTTCTTCTGGAAAATGTTGGCAAGGGAAAGTGGGAGCTCAAAGGGGTAAAATAACTTACCCTGAGGATGGGAAAACAGTGTCGTGTCATAAGGTTAGAAGCATCGTCTTTAGGAAAGTTGAATAAACCCGAGTTCGTTGCCCTGCTCTGCCACTCATTGGGGGTTTCCTCATCTGCGATGGGGAAAGAAGGCCGAGTGCCCGTCTCCGGCACTCGTCTTTGTAAGATGCACCATGATTCTGAGTTCCAATGAAAGAGAAATGCTTCTAATTAGACTGTGACACAGGGCTGAGATACTGTCAAATGCAGGACACGTTCTGATTTCAGAGCGACTCAAAGTCCTTCACATTTTGAGAATTAGAAGAGAGTAGTTACCACAAGGTCTGGCATATACTAAACATCAGCGTGTGTGTGTGTGTGTGTGTGTGTGTGTGTGCGCGCGTGTGTGTGTGTGTGTGTAGAAAAAGAGAAAGTGGGAAAGAAGGAGAGGGCGGGGGAGGGGGAAGAGGATGGGAATGGGAATAAATATGCGTGAGAGTGAGAATGAATGGTCGCTTCCTTCTTTTCCAGATGCTCCTTCTGCTCTCTCCTCCCCTCCCCCGGGCCTAGCCTCCTTCCCCAGAGGTGGCAGCTGACCCTGGGAGTCAGTAATGGCTTGCAGTGATATTCCTTATTGATTCAGTCTTGCTTTTGCAAGTCGTTTATTTTTAACTTAACTAAGGAACACGTTGGATGTGGAATACACAGAGTCAGTGAATTTAGAGAGAAGCGCATAAGGACCTCTAAGATTCTGAGACTCTGTCTGTATGAACTTAATTCACCACAGGACATTCTACACCATTGCGATGTCAGGATAGAGAAGAGGCATCAGGGCACATCAGACATTACCCGCTTTGCCACCCTTAGCAGATCGGCAGTTAAGCTTTCGCTAATGTTCAATTCAGAATTTCGATAAACAGTGAGATTATTCAGGCATCCATCCAGATCTTTAATTCTTGCCAGTTTTAAATTGATTTTAGTAAGTTGTTTTAACCCCAAATTAGATCTTAGATTTCCTGTTTGTAAAATGAGATATAGCTTTAGTTCAAAGAATAAGCGAAAATGAAATGAATGAATAAGTCATTGGAAGGTTTTATATCATCGATTCTAAATAACCAAATTAGTACATTCAGTCCTACATTCGCCAGGCCCTGGTAAGTGCTAGAAAGGTATGAAGATAATAATGATCTAGTCCCTGCCATGTACTGGAACCTAATGATCTAGCAGTCAAGACAGAGGGGTGAACACAGTCGGCCTCCTGACAGCTGGTCTCTTGACAACGTACCAAGAAAGTGTGTTTTCGTTCTTAACAATAGGAACAGCAGCAGCACAGTTGATGTTCCCTGAACTTAAAACATTCTTGATAATTAATGAATCACCTAATTTTGTCTTCCTCTCCTTCATTTCAAGGTTTTCTTGTGCTCGAATCATACCTTAAGCTTAGGTATATTTTATGTGCCTCTTTGCAATATAGATAGTGTCCATATATTGACAAACATTGAAGAGGAAAAATTCCTCCAGTAGCTTTCCTATTTGGTAATTCACTGAATATCATTTTTCACATAGACCTTTTGACTCCATGCAGCCACAGTATAAGGGCGAGCGAGATTGTGACCCAGAGTAAAATCTTCAGAATCGAGTGTTATGGGATAATAGCGCTTGACATAAGAGGAGGAGAGGAAGTGGGACAAGCGACACGTCAATCTGCATAGATAAGGAGATAAAAGATTTCCAAGGCAGTATGATGTGCTCAGACCTTCGATGAAGCGTGGGAATCTCCACCCTTAATGAATGCGGCACTGATTTCTTTGGATTCAGACACACACACAAGGGCAGCTAAGTAGCTAACAGGTTTATATGTTTAAGACCACATAGTAGCTAAATATCAAACACTTATATATTAAAGAACGTAGAGGTTTCTGTTTGACCATTATCATAGCTTAAATTTAGTCCTATAGATTAAATAGCATATAGAAATTTGCCTAGTTGTAATTCCAATATATTTAGTTGTGCAAATGTCAAACTCACTAATATTAGGCAGATGCCACTGCTGGTTACGCTCATGGTTGCTGATGTCTGTTGAGTGCATACTATGTTTTAAGAGCTTCATAATCAGTCATCTAATTCGAACAATCTATGAGGAAGATACTATTCTCATCCGCACACAGTGTGTGGGAGTTGGGCGGGGCAGCTAGATGGTGGTGTGGTGGTAGGTGGAGAAGCTGACTTCCAGCCCTTCCACATTCTCCTTAAGCTAACCCTAGACTACCGTAGCTGATTTCCCAGCGTTAGGAGCTTTGACGGGCAGTGAGAAGGCTCTGTCATCACACCCCATATCCTTTGCTCCCCAGCTCCAAATCTTCCCTATGCATCCCATATGCCTAAAATTCCAGCGAGAGAACATTTGAGTCTCTTACTTAAGCTGGAGAGTGGGGTGATGAATAGATGAGCCTGAATGCATAGTAAGAACCTTTCTGTTTTGGTAGTGCACTGAGATTTAAATGACAGGAGACAGCAGGAGGACATTTAAATGGGTCTTCACTCTGTTTGATGTAACCTCATATTTACTGATGACAAATTTCCTGTTTTTAAGAACTGAATACTAATTAGGATTCATAGTCAAATAAATTATACGGCTTTTAAGTTATGACTCAGCTATGAGCGTGGGGATTTGTCTTGTCATTATCCTGGAGGACTGGCATAGTACCTGTCACTCCGTAAATTGTTCATTTGGAAGAGGAGTTCTATTAATGGACCGTTTTCATTCTAAAGGTAAAACTTTGCCTCTTCAATCATATTGACAGCATGTGTCCATTTCTGTAACGAGGAGGATCCTTTATTAACCAGCTCCTCGAAGCCCAGGGCTCTGCACAATTTACCTAAAAGATTCCAGGGACCCTTTGGTTCCAGGAAGCTGCTGTGTTGATGCGGAGAGAGCTCTGGGCTCAGAATCAGAGACTTGGATTTTCATTTGGGGTCTCACTCCCCAAATGAAATGAAGTTCTCTGTCGGGCTGGCCCCTTCTCCGAGCCATCGATTTCCTCATCTGTGCGAGGGCCATTACTGGCTTTCTAACATCAGGGCTACGGTCCGAGCGCGAGATGAATGCTGGTTGCCAGGCAGAGCTCAGACCTGAGATATATCCCGCGCTGCTTCTCTGCTCCTTCACGTAGATTGCCGAACGTGCTGGAGCAAGCCTTCCAACCGCGCGGCCGACGCAGCCTCAGGCTTCTGGGATCCGGCGGCGTCCGGCCCGCAGGCCTCCTCACTTGTCGGGCCTCTTACACATTCTTCTTTGGCGCTGTCTTCACTCTCCTACAATGGCTATCCTGAACCTTGGCCGTATTTATAGATCTCAGGATCCTTTCCCTCTGAGTTACTTTTATTTTCAATTATGCAGGAAAAAAAAAAAACCACAAAAACAAAAACCAGAGCTATAAAAAAATAAATCGATAGCATTTTATCAATTCTAAAGGAAAAAGGCATATGAAAAAAGCTATTATTTCTGGAGCTGCCGCCCACCCGGTGAGTCCCCTGTCGCTCTCACTCCCCATCTTTCTCCCCGGTCCAGCGGGAGGGGCATCCGATCACCCGTGCTAGGAATTCTCTGTTCTCTGTTCTCCTGGCTTCTCAAGGATCTTGCATGGTCATCTTTCCTCTACGTCCTGCCTCCCACTCCTTTTTAGTCTATTTTTGTCAGTATTGTATATAAATATAGCTAAGTTTGCTTCACAGCTTAGCAAACAAACAAAATAACTCTCCAAGCTCCAGCTCTACCTTGGCCCCCACCCTAACTATGGACTCATAGCCCTTCTTCTTTTTAAAGCCAAAGTTCTCGAAAGGCAGTCTGGTTCCAGTCTCTAAATATCCATGACTGACTCCTCCGCCCTTTCCAGCCTGGGCTGAGTAGTCGGTCATGATGTCCTCAAAACGGATCTTGCCAAGACCTCAAGTGATGTATTTTTTTTATCTCACCCGACTTCTCTGAGGCATTAGACGCTCTTCATTTCCCCCTTGAAACTGTCTTTCCTTGGTTTCTATGGCACAAGCGAAATGATAGGAACTGCGATTTATATCACGCACAACATACAGTGTTCTGTGGCTACACAGAGTGCCTGTAATCTTCACCCTAACGCGAAAAGTAGAGAGTTTCGTGAAGAAGCTAAGAAATCTGGTGTAGAAGGTTGAGGAAGCTTCTGTGTGATCACGTGGCTACAAGTGATGGAGGGAGGGCTTGAACTGTGGTCTTTCCGAGTCCAAAGCCCAAGCTTTCCCCACTTCAAACGTTTATCTTTCCCAGATTTCCTCTGGCCTCTGTGGCGGCTGGTTTTTGTGTCCTCTGGGGGCTCATCGTGTTCTGATACCCCACTAACACCGGCGCTGTCCAGGACTGGGGTTTTGGCCCTTTGCTTTTCTTCATTCAGTCTCGTTGGAGCATCCTATGTGTGGCGTGGACTCTGCCACAGGTTATAGACGCCTCGGCCCAGCTCTTCCTGAGCTTGTGGCCCAAGTGCATCTGTGTGAGGCATTTCTAGCTGGTTGTTGCTCAGGCTTTTGTACCCGGTTGTCCCACAAGAAGGCTGTGACGCAGTAGTCCCTCCTCTCTCCCTGTCCCCCTCTGTGCCATCGGCGTAGAGCCTCGCGGTGGTTCTCCTGGACCTTTGCAGTTACGCTCCCACCACTTCTCAGACTCTGGTTTTGACTCCATCTAAGCCATCGTCCATCTCACGGCCAGAAATGATCCTTGTAACAGACAGCTCTCGTCCCGTCAGACCAACTCAGAATTCCGCCGTGCTCTCGTGTGGCTCCTTCCCACGGTCGCTGACGGCCTCGCGCTAACTTTCCCGCCCTCCCCACGGCCCACCACCTCCCAGCAGCTTGCGTGGGTTTGGTGACAGTTACTTCTGGGTTTTCTTCGTAGCCGTACCACCTGCATATGCATTCCCGAACAATATCGCTTACCTGTTCTTGAACTTTATGCAAAGGTAATCACACCACACGTTCTGGTGTCTCGCTGCTTTCATTCACCAGTGCGTCATCCACATAGTTGTGCGTTGTTAGGTTTCCGAGTTTTTATTTCTGTAGTGAGGCATTTCATGATGTGAATTAATGATATGCCATGTATGTATTAACGGACATTTGGTTTATTTACAGTTTTTGGCTATTTTGATGCCTCCACTGCCTTGTACACTTCTTTTGGCCCCCTTGTGTATGAATTTCTTCAGGGTACAGATCCAGGAATGAGATTGCCTGTCACTGGGCGTGTATATCTTCAACTTTACCAGATAATGTCAAACCGTTTTTCAAAGTTGGTGTCACAATTTACATCCCACCAGTGGTGTAATGAGTGCTCATTGATTCATATATTTGGCAGCATGTGGTACTGTCAGACTTTACATTTTTTACTGATGTGATTGGCATGGAGGGTATTTTATTGTGGTTTAAATTTGTGTTTCTCTCTTAGTAACGCGGCCGATCACCTTCTTGTGTTTATTGATCAGCTGGATTTCCTCTTAGTGAAGGACCTATTCAAGTTTTTCCTACTTTTCTCATGAGTTGTTTTGTAAGTTTTTTTCATTCTGGAAATGAGTCCTTTGTTGGTTATATGTGTTGAAAATAAATTATACTGTAAAACCACACACATTGAAGATTAATTGATTACAGTATTTTTTAAATAATTATTTTCTTTTTTATAATAAAAAATTTTTTGATTACAGTTGACATATAATATTATATTAGTTTCAGGTGTACAGCATAATTAGCAATTAGACATTTATATAACTTACGAAGTGATCAACTTGATAATTCTAGTACCCATCTGACACCATATGTGGTTATTACCATATTATTGACTATATTCCCTGTACTGCACAGTACCTCTCCATGACTATTTTGTAACTGCCAATTTCGATTACAGTATTTCTCTTTACTTTAGTACTAATAACTAAATACTAAATAAGTAGAAACAGAGTAATTAGAAAATGAAGAATAAGTATACATTACTTCAAATTAATCCTCTCCCCTTCTTCTCTCCAGGTGTTATTATTGTGCCCAGTGCTGGTGTCGGTATTGTCCTGGGAGGCTACATCATAAAAAAGTTGAAACTTGGTGCAAGAGAATCTGCAAAACTAGCAATGATCTGCAGTGGTGTGTCTTTACTGTGTTTTTCAACCCTGTTCATTGTTGGATGTGAAAGTATCAATCTAGGAGGTATAAACATACCTTACACAACAGGGTAAGTGTCCTGGAAGAGCCTTGCTGTGT
>NW_011888880.1:5132003-5146587 GCF_000151845.1 Pteropus vampyrus | reverse complement strand
CCCGCCCTCCCCACGGCCCACCACCTCCCAGCAGCTTGCGTGGGTTTGGTGACAGTTACTTCTGGGTTTTCTTCGTAGCCGTACCACCTGCATATGCATTCCCGAACAATATTGCTTACCTGTTCTTGAACTTTATGCAAAGGTAATCACACCACACGTTCTGGTGTCTCGCTGCTTTCATTCACCAGTGCGTCATCCACATAGTTGTGCGTTGTTAGGTTTCCGAGTTTTTATTTCTGTAGTGAGGCATTTCATGATGTGAATTAATGATATGCCATGTATGTATTAACGGACATTTGGTTTATTTACAGTTTTTGGCTATTTTGATGCCTCCACTGCCTTGTACACTTCTTTTGGCCCCCTTGTGTATGAATTTCTTCAGGGTACAGATCCAGGAATGAGATTGCCTGTCACTGGGCGTGTATATCTTCAACTTTACCAGATAATGTCAAACCGTTTTTCAAAGTTGGTGTCACAATTTACATCCCACCAGTGGTGTAATGAGTGCTCATTGATTCATATATTTGGCAGCATGTGGTACTGTCAGACTTTACATTTTTTACTGATGTGATTGGCATGGAGGGTATTTTATTGTGGTTTAAATTTGTGTTTCTCTCTTAGTAACGCGGCCGATCACCTTCTTGTGTTTATTGATCAGCTGGATTTCCTCTTAGTGAAGGACCTATTCAAGTTTTTCCTACTTTTCTCATGAGTTGTTTTGTAAGTTTTTTTCATTCTGGAAATGAGTCCTTTGTTGGTTATATGTGTTGAAAATAAATTATACTGTAAAACCACACACATTGAAGATTAATTGATTACAGTATTTTTTAAATAATTATTTTCTTTTTTATAATAAAAAATTTTTTGATTACAGTTGACATATAATATTATATTAGTTTCAGGTGTACAGCATAATTAGCAATTAGACATTTATATAACTTACGAAGTGATCAACTTGATAATTCTAGTACCCATCTGACACCATATGTGGTTATTACCATATTATTGACTATATTCCCTGTACTGCACAGTACCTCTCCATGACTATTTTGTAACTGCCAATTTCGATTACAGTATTTCTCTTTACTTTAGTACTAATAACTAAATACTAAATAAGTAGAAACAGAGTAATTAAAAAATGAATAATAAATATACATTACTTCAAATTAATCCTCTCCCCTTCTTCTCTCCAGGTGTTATTATTGTGCCCAGTGCTGGTGTCGGTATTGTCCTGGGAGGCTACATCATAAAAAAGTTGAAACTTGGTGCAAGAGAATCTGCAAAACTAGCAATGATCTGCAGTGGTGTGTCTTTACTGTGTTTTTCAACCCTGTTCATTGTTGGATGTGAAAGTATCAATCTAGGAGGTATAAACATACCTTACACAACAGGGTAAGTGTCCTGGAAGAGCCTTGCTGTGTTATCACGAATGTGATTTAAGTGTTCGTATTCCAGGGGCAGACTTGTGCCCCTGCCCTCCAAGCTGGTGTACCAACAACAAAACAAATAAATAGTAGTCTCCCGAATAACCCTACTGCCCAGGGGTAATAATTTAAAAATTCTTTTTAGTCGTCTCTTCTGGTATTTGCCTCTCTACTTTTAAGGCATATTCTACGAATTAATGAAATCGAGGCATTACTTACGACTTTCCATCTTGGGAAGTGAGGACTTCAGCTTTCCCTTTGCAAGCTGTCACATCCTTTGTTGACATTTCGCGTCACGATCATGACAGCTTTGTTAGCTGCTGAGGCAGATGTAGCGCATCGTGATTGGGTTTCCTTTTTCATACAACACAGGTTGTCCTGGAATTAATAATTGCCTTATTTTCATCTCCTCTGTTTTCTTCGCATCTGCATCTAGCTTCCCCCATTCATTCTCTAAAGCTCAAAATATCTCAGTATGAATTTCCACCTGTCTGCTGGACTCATGGCTCCATTTCCCCAGCTCCTGGAACCATCCATGTCAGAGCTCGAGTCCCCCAGTTCTCATCCGGACGCAGTGCATTCGGGGACACGGTGCTGCCCGGCTGTACCCTATGAACCCCATTAGCTTCTCTCCGTACTGAGTCTTTGTTTTCCGGACTCTGTAGATGCCTCTTTTTTGATTTGCTCCCTCGTTTTGTGAGAGCACATCCTTCAGTAGCCACAGGAAGGCTGTAAAGGCTGTAACTTTTTCTTGGAGACTTTTCATGAAATAGCCTTTTCTTTTTTCTTTCTTTTTTCTTTTTTCGTAACTGTTATGTTTTATGGCCAAGTTTTTGGCCGGGTAAAGAATTGTGGATGAATCATTTTCACTCAGAATTTAAAAAATTTTGCTTATTGTCGTCTAATTTCTTATGTTATTGTGGGGAGTCTGGCTTGCCTTTTCCCCAGTCCTTTGTATGTGACCCATTTTTCCTTCTTGGGAGCTTCCATTTACTCCTGATATTCCCAAATTTCACCATGATATAACTTTTTTTTTTTTTTTTTTTGCTGGACACTGGTGAGCTTTTAATGTCTGGAAACTGTGTCCTTCAGTTCTGTTTATATATTTTTATTTTAATTTTGTTGTTTTCTCACCATCAGTTTTTCTCTTCTTTATCCTTCCTTGATCCTCTACGTTTCTTATTCTTCATTACCTATTTAAGAACTCATATTTTGTCCTACTTTTTTGAAAGAGTTTTCAACTTTCTTTTCCCAGTCTTTTATTACATTCTTTTGGAGGGAGGCTATTATATTTTTATTTTATTTGTTTGTTCGTTTGTTTATTCATTTTGGCTATTATGTTTTTAATTTCCAAAGTTTTTTCTTGATTTCTGATTGTTTCTTGCTTCTAGCCTTCTTGCTTCATGGATGGAATATCTTCTGTTATTTCTCTAACATTAGAATTTCTTTTCTTTCCTAAATTGTCTCTGGAGCACGAGTGCCTACTTTTTATTTATTTTCCTGTCTTGATTGTGTTGGAAGCTTCTCTTGAATTTCTGATGATCCTTAGCTTTCTCTTAGTATTGAGGGATGAAGAGTTGAAAAGATAAGTAGGTGCTCTGTGTCTGAGTGCAGATCATTCGGTATATCTCGCTGTAGGATAATTAGAGGGAGGACAGCTGGTGTTTTCATTGGGGTGCTCAGTGTCAGAACCTGAGCTCTTACCTCTGAGGTGCTTCAGCTCCTCAGGGGAAGGATGCTCCAGTCTCTCGGCTGGGGCTGTGTTGGGGGTGGGTTCAGGAGAGACTCTAAGCCAAACTGCTGCTATTCTAGAGCTGAAGGGTAGTGGCAGGAAGGGCCTAGGTCCTACTGTTCAGTTTGCAGACTTAGCTATTTCCCCTGTCATCATTCTAGGATCTCACCAGAGGTCTCTTTTATGTGTGGTGGTCTTACGCACAGCTTTTTTTGGTTCATTTTCCCCAGGAAATAGAAGAGTAGAAGAAGGAAGGTACTAAGTAGAGTAGGGATGATACTAAGTAGAATAGGGATGGGAATCCCTTAATATTGTATCATATTTGGACTACAACTTTCTTGCGTTGAGTTCTAGAGGCCTCTCCTTCTTTCTCCTACTGCTGGCCTTCGTCATGGCCATATGCTTTTTTTTTTTTTAAGTTCTCAATCACTGTTTCTGTTTTATTGACTCCTTTTTCCTGGAACTCTCCATCCTTTGCTTCAGTTGAGCTGGTTGCTTTCTTGGCATAATTTATATCCTGGGACTACTTTTCACAAATCTTGATCGTATCCACTAGGTTTTGTTTATTTGTTAACTCATTTTGCCAGAGAAAAATTTTTGGATAACTTCCTAGGGAAGGAGACATGGGAAGAAAAACTTTCTGAGCCTGTAAGTATATTAAAGTGTCTTTATTATTCTCTCACATTTAAATGAGAGTTTGAGTGGGTTTAGAATTATAGGTCAAAAGGTTGTTTTTCTGAGAACTTTGAAGCCATACCTTTATTTGTAATCTAACATTTAATGTTGCTGATAAGAAATTTAATAGCTGTCTACGGCCATACCACCCTGAACATGCCTGATCTTGTCTGATCTCGGAAGCTAAGCAGGGGCGGGCCTGGTTAGTACTTGGATGGGAGACCACCTAGGAAGACTGGGTGCTGTAGACATTAAAAAAAAAAAAGAAAGAAAAGAAAGAAAAAGAAATTAAATAGCAGTCCCAGTTCTCATTTCTCTGTGGCCAACTTTATTTGGAAATTTTTAGGATATTTTTTATTCAAGCTGTTCTGAAATCACATAAGAAATGATCTCCCTCAAATTTTGTCCTGGCTGAACCCATCTAATGTCACTTCTTCAATGAGCCTTTCTCTCTCTGCTCAATCTAAGGGAACCCACTGACCCCTCATTCTTTTCTTTCTTTCAAGTTTACTATCTACTATATTTTTTCTTTTAAAATTTCTTTTATTACAATTGACACTCAATATTATTTTATATTAGTTTCAGGCATATAGCATAGTGGTTAGACATTTATGTAATTTACAAAGCAACCCCCCTCCCCCAATTAGTCTAGTGCACTATGCTTGTTTATTACCCTATTATTGACTATGTTCCCTATGCTGTACTTTACACCCCCATGGCTATTTTGTAACTACCAATTTGTATATCTTAATTCTATCACCTTTTTTTCACCCAGCCCCCCAATCTCCCCCACATCACGCAATCACCAGTTTGTTTTCTGTTATCTATGAGTCTGTTTCTGTTTTGTTTGTTTGTTTGTTTTGTTCTTTAGATTCCACATGTAAGTGAGATCATTGGTCTTTGTCTTTCTCTGTCTGACTTATTTCACGTAGCATAATGCCCTCTAGGTCCACCCACGCTGTTGCAAATAGCGAGATTTCATTCCCCTCACTCTTTATCATATTACGCCTTCTTAGTTTCCTCTTAGTACTTAACCCCTATCCAAACTTATCTTTTTAAATTATTTGCTTTGCTCTTGTCTCTAAACTATGAGCTTCTTGAGAACAGTCACTAGCTGTCTCCATGATAGTTGTATCCCCACCATCCCAAACAAAGCGAGATGTTTGTCGCATGAATGAATGAACAGACGAATGAGATCTTGGCACAGGGTTTTGTTCATTCATTGTATTAGGCACTCTCTGAACCCTCTTAATCTAACGTGTATGTTTGTCTCTTTTTTATCCCAGGAAATTTCTCTGCCATAGCTTTGTCCGTTCTCTCGTCTTTGTTTTTTGTATGTTCTGCAGGATTCCTGCTATTCAGATGTTAGAACGTGTAGACTGGTTGTCTCTGTGTTTAATTTATTCTGTTTTTCTTTTTGCTATGAGAGATTTTTCCAAACCTTGTTCTCTCTTTTTCGTGCACATTTTTTATTTTGAGGAAACTTTTTTTCCTTTGTTGTATTGAGTGTTCCCTTTTCATAACATCTGATGTTTTAGGGAACAAGATCTTTATAGATCGCTAAGTGTATGTAATTAGAAATTTTTTTTTTTTACTTTATTTCTATGCCTTACATTTTATCGTTTGATTGTAAAGGTCAATTTCTTTGTTTATTTATTTTGGGCTTTATAGGTTGACGACACTCAGTCTAACATCTCTCAGGTTATGTGCCCCAAATAGAAGAATGAAAAAGTTTTACTGAGTTGTCAACATCTACAGTAGAAGCTTGGTTTAAAAAATGTCTTCCAAGCCCTCTAGAACAGAGCTTTCTGATGAATTTCTAGGCTCTTAGTCGGGGATGGAGGTGGGTGCAGAGAGGCGGATGGAGGCACACGGTGACGCAGTTTTCTGTCCCTCTGAGCTCCAGTACGTCTGTTGTTTTCAGCGTCGCCTTCTCTTTTGTCCCCTGTCACCTCTGCTGAGTTTCACCACAGAGCTGTGTGGAGGTTCCACGGGGTGAGCCGGCTCCTCTCCCACATGGCATCTGCTCATGTCACACAAACCTATGCCTAGCCACGTGCTCTTTTCACGAAGTCTGCTGTCACTCTTTCCATTCCTCTTTGCTAGTTTATTTCTTTTAATCTGCCTTTTATGTTAAGTGCTTTCTCAGATGGGACGGAAAGCAGACTCAGTGGTTTATTAGCTTTGAGACTGCAAGTCGCCTCAAGACTTTTAAATCCCTTGCTTAACACCACGTCCGTCTTGCCAATACTGAATCGGCTGAATCCGGGCTCCCCAGTGTGACTGGGCAAAAGTTATATAATTGTGCTGATTGGCTCCATTACAAATTTATGAGTTCCAATCTTAGCAGGCCCTCATCTTTGCTGAGAATCCATTTCCTTGGCTGTAGTTAGCGTCCTTTCCTATGCCCCATGATGGTTGTTCCATTTTTTAAAAATCCTTTCTTCAGGTTTTTACCCTAGTCTTGTTTTTCTTATTGTACAACCTCGTATTCTACATTATTGAGTAAACAGAGATCCCAAGAATGAATTCCTTGAACTTCTTTTCCCCTCTCTCCTCCATCTCTTTTGTCAAAAATCGTGTTATTTTTAAAGGCAAGTGCTAGTGCCATCATTTTCTAGCTGTGTGACCTCGCAAAAAAAAAAAATGACCTTATATTGTTGAGTCATACTTTTCTCATGTGTAAAAACAGTGCTAATGTGAATCACACCTGCTTGTAAGCATAATTAAAGTAAAACAGGTGTAGCTGAAAAGTTAAAATACTGCAGAGAGTAGAAAATAAAAATTGATGCCTCTTCCCCCATCCTCAACCTCCAATGTGAAGCATCTAAATATTTAAACAAATGTTTCTAACCTTGATTTTGAGGGAAGGTTTCTGGTATTTCCTAGCACAGAGTCTAGCACTTAGTATATGCTGAAAAAAAGCTAGTTTCTTGTCTCTATTCCCTTCCCTTCTAGATCATGCCAAGCAGCTCTTTTTCTTCCTTGAGAGATGAGTGAATGTCTGCCATCTACCTCTGCCCAGGGATGTTACTCATAGTGACGCTGAAACTAGTAAGAACTTGATGTAAATAACACTCGAATTGTCTAAATCCATGAGTTCTGATACACTGCTTCTCATTTAATTGTATTCAACCAAGAAAAACTTGGTTAGGAATGCTGCAAGATGCTACAAGGATCCAATCGTGCTAGTATTTGCAGCCTGACTTCAGTGAAGTTTATAAATGAACAAAACCCAGTTTTCTTGGAGAATTTCTCCGGCTCCCTAAATACTTCTAGGAAGATAGTCTAAAACGGAATTACTATAAACACTTTTGGGTGGTCCAGCTGCACAAGCGTTTCATTTTTAGAGTAGCAGTTACCTGTATGTGAAAAATAATGGACCCTTTCTCTGATCAGGGCGTGGGCTATGGGTCAGCTTCTTCTTGCTCCCTTGGCTGAGTGTTCTTGTGCTCATCACTGTGTGGTTGGCCCGCCCAATACAAACTGTTTCTTGTTCTGCATAATTTTGAGACTGTGCATGTGCATCCGCCCCCGACACACACCCATTTAAGCCATTAAAGAGATTGCTGAAGAGAGTGGCCGTGAAGAGAGGAGCTTTAGTTAGGCATTTGTTTGCCTCAGGTGTGGTGATTGGCACTTAATATGTGTATTTTATATCTAATGCTTACGCTGTCACTCTACTGAAATGTTGAAATATCACCCGCTTGTTTCAATTAAAGAAACAGACTTAGTGATTAAGTGATTTGCCCAAAGTCATTAGTTAATAAGGAGTGGAACCGAATCGAGCCCAGATTATCTATTTCGAAGTCTGTTGTTCTTTCTGAATACTGCACTGAAGCGCTATTTTAAATTTTGTATTCCGTACAGGCGCACACCTAAGTGCACACACCACCCCCTTACTGAGAGAGCGGTAGAGATGATAGAGAATGAATCCGTTTTTTCCAGTAGTGCCCTGTTTTCTAATATTTTGGTACAGCTGAGTTCCAGGCACAAGGCCAAGTGGTCTGTACACCGACTGCCTTTGATCTGCAGCTCTCATGTCTGCCCGTCCAGATTTTACCGTAGGCTTGCCACGCACTAGCTGTGTGAGTGTGGGCAAATTATTTGACCTTTCTGTGCCTGGTTGCCACATCCTTCAGGTGAAGATACTGATAATATCTGTCCTATCTGTTGAAGGACTGTAAGGATCGAATAGGGTCCTTGGCAAATTCCTTAACCACTCTGTGCCTTAACTTCCTCATCGTTTAGTTGGGTTAAACATAATACTGATTTCTTAGAATTATAGAGAGGACAGAATGAGATTAAACCCCATAAATAATTAGCAACCGATAACTATTCAATAACATTTTTCTCATTTTAATTGTGAGGTGAAAGAGGTTCAGAGGGATTAAATAACCTACTTAAAGTCACACGACTAGAAAATGATAGAACTAGGATTTGCACTCAGGTTTCTCTGATTCTGAATGCAGTTCTTTTGATTATTAAACTATTCTGAAAGAATAAAAAGAACACAAAGAAGAAAGTATAATGTACACGCCAACTCCATTTATTGAAGTTCGTACGAGGAACTCCAGGTTTAGCGGCGTGATGAATTTTCCAACAATAAGGGACTTAGTGATTGACGCATCTTCAGATCAGCATCAAGTACTCAAGAGGCATCTTGGTGCCTGCGATGGAGTTGGGAAGTTTTAGAAAGATGAACTTTCCTTTTAATCTGAATCAGAGTCACCATCTTTTTGTACAATGAACCGGATGTGTGATTAGTGGTTTCTAAAAAATTTAGATTTGATAGCCATGATGTGGAACCGACCTAAATGTTCATCGGCAGATACATAAATAAAATACATATAAATAAAAATGTGATATATACATTTTTAATAAATAAAATGTGATATATACATACAATCAAATACTATTCGGCCTTACAAAGAAGGAAATTTTATAAGACATGACAATGTTGATGCACCTTGAGGACCTTATGCTAAGTGAAATAAGCCAGCCACAGAAAGACAAACACGACGTGATTCTACTTACGCGAGGTATCTAAAATAATTGAATTCCTAGAATCAAAGAGTGGAATGCTGGTTGCCAGGGGCCGGGGTAAGGGGAGTGTGAAGTTACTGATCAACTGGCACAAACTTTTGGTGAAGCAAGATGAATCAGCTCTAGCGATCTGCGGCTTAACATTGTACTATAGTCACGACACTGTATTGTACGCTTAACATTTTTTTTAAGAGGATAGATCTCATGTAAAGTGTTCTAACCACAGTAAAATAAAAATAAAAAAACCCTTCAGATCTGAGGATCTGATGCTTTTTTTGTTATGAAAGATCCTAGGAGCTCTAGCTAAATATCCTGGCCCATTTCCAACTGAAGTAATTACGTTCCCAGCACCCACAATTTCCCTGCAATTTTAATTAGGAAATGTGTTTTTCTTCCTCTCTGTGTCTGCTGAACTGTATTTCACACAGGTGTATGCTAATCATCTTGCTGCCCAACAGCCAGGATTTATGGTGAAAACTGTGGCTTAACTAATACTTAATATAAGCACATTTCATAATGTGAGTTATTACTTCAAATAATTTCTTTAAATGGGGTTAAATCTGATGTTCATGTACAGAATTTTTTACCAGTACTAAGTCTTGTTAAATCATTTAACACTCTTAGATTTATTATCTTTCATTTATCAAGTGTCATCTCTTTGAACTTAAACTGAAATCTATTATATCATCTTCTGGTTTTGTAACTTGAGCTACTGGGCCAGAACTTTTTCAGGGATGGTTTCTTGAGCTTTGCAATGATGGAAAAGCCTTTTCTTTGTTATCTGTGTTCAGCAGTGAATGTTGGACCGAGTGATCCACCCTCTTCCACGTGGCTCCAAAATCTCAGAGGTTGGGATTTTCCTGAAGTCATTCCTCTCAGTATAGTTTTATCATCTCAAAGTGCTAAGATTATAGAAATTAAAAACATATTGTCTGTTAATTCATACCTTGCCTCAGCTTCACACAGATGCATTTTATTTTCTTGTCGCCACTTCTGGTCTTGCCTTTCTGCCACATGGAGTATTTAAATAGTAGGCTACCACCAGCCCTTCATCTGACTAGCGTTTCTGGCCAGATCACTTCTAAATCCTCTAGTTAACCTGTCCCTCTCCGCATCTGTGTGTCACAGACAGCTTAAGCTACTGAAGTTTTTTTCTTCCACTGTTTAAATCTTTTGGCACCATTTAAAATCTTTTATTTATTATAGACATTACTCATTTTAAAGGAAATTTCTGAAAAGGAGGCAGAAAGTTTACTTAAAGGATCTGGTGTTTCTGGATTATCCTACTTACTTTTATTAATAGGCTTGGAGTTCATTTCTAGCTGTGAGTATGTGATTCCATCTATTGGGAGACACAAATAAAATTTGTTTCATTTTAAAAGTAGCAGGGGGTTATGAAATATAAGCAAATTTAATTTTGTAACCAAGATCTAAACAAGTCCACATGAAGTCTATGAAACTATGTAATAGCTGCTTAAATGTAGTAAGACTTTTTATTTCAAAAGCACTTATGATCTTATTAAGCTAAGGACCAAATTTATAATTCCATAACCTTGTATTAACATAGTCAATGGAAAATGTTCATCATGAAATGTTAGCAGAAAATAAAATAGAATTTAGAACTCTATGTAAAATCCTGATAACAATCTGTTATTAATGTTAACCTATATGCATATTGAAAAAAGACCAGCAGGCAATATACTCAAAGCATAATAGAGAATAGTCCTGGATGATAGCATTATGTGTGAGCTTAATTTAATTTTTCAGTCCTTTAGTATTTTCCAGATTTTCTACAATTACTAACAAATAAAAGTATTTCAAAAATACTGTATAAGGGATACATCATTTTATAAAAAATGATTCCGGATTTAAAGAGATGGTTTGTATCAGTTGTAGGTTATTATATGCAAATTTCAAGTTATACCTGGTTCAAATTCGTTGGCTACACAGATTAAGGAAGCTTTAACAATAAAAATAATGATGGGATACAGTAATCACAACTTTGATGAAATAGTCCTCTAGCGAGCCTGCGCTAGTCCATGTGTCATCACATACACCCCTTTGCCGATTATCCTTGCTCTCCTCTCATGTAGGCAGGATGGGTGTTCATAGCCATAGACTAAAACTTCGACCAAAGCCATACAGCTACGAAATGGCAATCTTGAAACTAGATACCCGTCTAGTTCTTTCCCCACCATCCTCTGTAGGAGTAAATTAGAACATCACTTCTTCCTTTTTGAAAAAAAAAAAAAAAAAAAAGAGCACGATAAAGGCTTTTTAATCTTCATATTTGTGATTGTTATTGTTTTTTGTTAATGCTTCTGCCACGCGTGGATAACGAAAGCTCACCCGTGTCCTAGTACCTACATTGTGCCAGGCACCACTGGAAACACATTAACTCATCTAATCCTCCCAACGATCACCTGAGAGAGACTTTATGGTCTCAGACCTACAAATGCGAACTCTCTTTAGATTCGTTCGCAGCGCTTATGAATCGTAGACATGGAATTGAACCCAGCTCTTTCCGACTCTAAGTCTTGGGCACAATGACAGCTGAGAGCCATGAAAGCTGCACTACAGCTCTCTCTAGGAAGACGAAGGCAGCGGATGAGCCGCCCAGAAGATTCTTGCTAGAGAAAGCAAAACTATGGCCACGTACACAAAGCTGTCTTGCTAGTGCAGTGTACACGCTCCAGAGACTGGTGTAACTGGGTTTAAACACATCTCTGATTCTTACTAGCTGTGTGCACTTTAGCAGTGCTTATCTTCTCAAATTTCCAATTTCCTCATATGAAACACGGAGGCTCAGTAATAATAACTGTAATTCTCATGAGGAATAAATGAGGTAACTTATTTCTGGAGTAAAAATAGGGCTCTGCTAGTGTTAGTTTTAATGATAATGATGGTGATAAAAAATAATAATTATAAGCCTGAAGTTGCATAGCTATATATAGTCAAAGAAGGATTTTAATATGAAGCCAAGAATTTAAGTAGAATTGAAAGGAAACATTTTAATTAAAATCTTATTGAAGACTGAGTTAAATCGATAAAGGTTAAGAAATTGTGAGAAAGATACCAGTTTTTTATAGTTGGTAAGTATATTTTTGTTAAAAGGTTTTTTTTATGTGTGAATCATAGTCTTTTAATCCATGTGGTTTGACCATAAGACACATAGATTTCTACTTGTCATGTCTTTTAATAGGGAGAAACTTAAGAGGAAGGAAAAAGGTTAAGGTGCTCCTCTTTGATTTATGGAGACCAGTAGACATATCGGATCGGAAGTTAAAGAGTTCTTTAGGTCTTGAGGTGGAACGAAGTGACATAATGTGTGTGTGTGCATGTGTGTGGTTTGAGAGCAACTGTGTCCTTACATACCCAGCTGTAATGGCCACGTGGCAGAGATTTTTACTTATGTTAAACCACCATCTGCTTTACCATTGTATATGACTTTACATAAATGTTGATCCTTAAGTAATTAATTTAATTAAGATTGGGCAGCAAACTTGCTCTCGTTCCCTTTTTGTTGTCTCCCCATGGCTGGCATTCTTGAAGCCTCAGTGATTGTGGGACATGTCATTATATCTGTCATCGTTTCCTATTCTTTTAAAAAAAGTTGTACTAGATCATCTCAGAGACCTCTCCCATCTCTCTAATTTTATAATGCCATGATTTTTATGGTAAGAGATCATGGATGACTCTCAGGCTTGCAGCTCGAACCATGCAATTACAAGGCATTTATTAGTGAGACCTTGTTCCTTGGAGGAATTCACACTTACAGTGACTCTGAGTTAACATGAGCCTCTTATTTGGAAGGCTAACTTGTCAAAAATGCTTTTGTTTATTGGAAAGGGTGATGCACAGTCCCTTTACACAAGGATAACCTCATTATATAGCTGCTCTTATGCATTGTATGCCCCCATGATGGGTTCACTTCAGGCTAAGGAGAGGTTGCTTCGTGCTACTCAGGTTTAAATACTTGCATTGTTATTGTATTCAGTCTGTTTTCTGGAGAGCGAGTGATGATAAAACAAGTCATAATTATTCTTTAAAATTATTTTTTTTTCAG
The DNA here is from genome assembly GCF_000151845.1 of Pteropus vampyrus. Taxonomy (NCBI): domain Eukaryota; kingdom Metazoa; phylum Chordata; class Mammalia; order Chiroptera; family Pteropodidae; genus Pteropus; species Pteropus vampyrus. The sequence continues at coordinate 5,133,644 of NW_011888880.1, read as the reverse complement.
CACAGGGATTAACCATCTTGGCATCTTTATTTTTTGTGCCAGTATAGCCTTTTTCCCTCCTGACATTTTTGTGAATGCCCAACAAATATAACTGCTAGTTATATTTGTTGCCTGTTTTGACTTCTTATAGCTTTTCGTATTGTATTGTTTCTTTGTATCAGACACCATGATTGCATGAGAAAAGCAGACACACCCGAGGGTGACCTGGGACTGTGCCTTTGTTTCTGGAGCTCAGGAAAGCTTTGCCTTCCTGTTACCAGTTTTGAGCGTCTGTTGATATTACCTTTAGGCTCTTTTCTATTGAGTAAAGGAGGGGTGTTTGGAATCTGTGGCTGTTATAAATGAACACAAAGCATGTGGCTAATAAGAAATTCCTCGTAACTTCCAAATAGCAACTGTAATAAGCATATGTTTACATTTGAAGCCTGTCATTTTTAGTGACTAAGCATGCAGGAATCTAAAAGCCCTTTTATTTGGTCATGGCTTGCATTTAGTTCTTGAGGAACTAGTGAAGAGAATAGTAATGCACACAGAATGCTTTTCACATGGTACCAGTTCACCCAGCACTGGTCAGCTTCAGGGTGAATCATCTGGCCTCCCTGGACCTCCATTTTGTCGTCTGTGGAATGTGGTGGTGGGTCTAGAACAGGGTTTCTCAGCCCCAGCACTACTGAGACTTGGGTCAGTTCATTCTTTATTGTGGGAGAGGAGCCGTTCTGTATATCGTGTGATATTTAGAGGCATCCCTGGTCTCTACCCACTAGATGCCAGTAGTACACCCTCAGTTGTGACAAACGAAAATGTCTCCTGACATTGCCAAATGTCACCTGGAGCGGGGCTCAGGGGCCACAAGGAATTAACTGTGGTCTCAAATCACATTTTCGAAGGTATATTTAAAAGTTAAAATTGTAAGACTCTAAGAGTTTGTAAGCATAATAATTATCAGTTTCTTATGATAAAATTTCTTCTGTAGAGTGACATATATGAAGAACAGAGTTTATTTTGCTTTTGCCTTTTTTGAAATGTTTCTTGATAAGGTTTAAATATTGTATAATTCTGTTCCTTCCATTAATATTTGAGGACTCAGTTATCAAAGTGTGAAACAGGCCACAGGCGAAAAGCCTTTGAACAAACAAAACTTCATGTTTATAGATTAATACAACATATGGTTGGGATGGGCCAGCTGCTGGATGAGTGGTGATTCAACATAGTCATTAAATATAAGTCGTGGCATAGAACAGACATTCCAAAATACTTGTCGAATGCGTGGCTGGTGAGTAGATAGGCAGATCTGCTGTTGCTAACTCCTGTGGAACAGTATTTCATCAGCGACAGCTACAAATGGTGGACACAAAAGCAGGCAAAAGCGGTCACGGGGTGCGAGCACAACAGAGCCCCTCTCGCCCTTCCGCAGGTCTCCTATGGGTGCCTGACGGCTTCTGTTCTTCCATAGCTGTTTATACTTCTTATACTTCTCTCCACAGCCCTGTATTCTGACTTGCCTTCCCCTCCCCACCCCCCGCCCTTTTATATTTGTTACCCGGATCGATTTTAGAGCTTTTGTATTCTATTATTTTTGTTTTTGTAAATCAGACACCATGATCTCATGAGAAAACAAAACCCACCACGTTTAACCGAATC
>NW_011888880.1:5128027-5131113 GCF_000151845.1 Pteropus vampyrus | reverse complement strand
TTACCAGTGGTAACCTCAGCACTGGGGTGAGTACGTTTCACAAGTCCCTGTATTGCTGTTCATCCAACATCCCGTGACAAGGACGTGTTAGAATTCAGACTTTACACGACTTCAGAAACACACGACTTCAGTCTCTCTTTTCACGAAACTTCAAATAACCTACGAAAGAAACCTGTGACAAAAGCCCCGAGGAAAGAAAATTATGCGATACCTTCATCTTTTCCTGGGGGTGATGGGAGTGTTTGGGTGCAGCCATTCGCATTTGGTGCCAGCTCAGTGAAACTCGATAAGCTTGAGTGCTGGGCCTCTCATCTGTTACTCTGACAGGGCCCCTGTGATAGAGTTGAAGGTCAAGATGACCACGTTTGGTGCCGAGAGAGGACAATAGGAGTGTACCTCCCCTCATGAGAGCCTGCGAAGATGAGCAGTGACATTATTCATAGATTATCAATTCAGATTTTTTTTTTTAGCTTTCAGAATAAAGATATTTCTGTCAGTTCAGTTCAAGAATAGGCTATTTTGAGAATTCCCTTCCCCGTGAATTATAAATAGGCTGTAATACTGTGGGGGAAGTTTTTCATATTCTACTCAGTTCCTTATTGAGTCTGGTTTCATTCTTTGCATAAAAACAGGTTGTAGGAGGCTGCAGAAAGGTCAAGCTGCACTTCCTTGTTCTGTGCAGGTGGTCAGGGATTACACCGTTGACTGCATGTGTCCTGGAATGTCATATTTGACTTCTGAGTTTCATACTGGAGTGATAAATTGAGAATTCCTGCTGCCCGCTCCCTGTTATATAATGGGTGCGCTCCAGTGTGTGACCAAGTCGAAAGGGACGACAAGATCTGTTCTTCTCCGGGGCTAAGTCCTTCCCTAGAAATGACCGAGAGTCCTCTGGTGCACGGCCGTCATTCTTAAAAAGAGGCCAGCAGCCCTCGGAGCCCCGACAGCTGAACAGTGCCCCCATCTTTGTATTTGTTCCAACGGCCTCTCTAAGTGACTGAGAAGTCACAGTGTCAGTGAGTTCAGCTGATGTCCAGTGAGGAAAAGCAACATGATAGGCAGGAAGCTTAATGGGCTGTTTCCCTGAAACACCTTTTCAGTTCCTTAAATTAGCTGGTTTCAAACAAAATGGCCACTGCCATGTGCACTGCTCTTGGCACCGAAGGAACCACGGTTGCATCGCGAACGATCTGCATTTGTTTAACAGATAATTTACTTTAGGTCTCACTCTGCGTTCAGGGTTATGCTGGGTGCTCTGCTGAGCACAGATAAAGACAAGGCTCGGTTCCTCTTTTGAAAAGCCCGAGAGTTAGACAGCAGTTGAAGCAGCATTTAATTATGACTGAAAATGAGTACACGAAAGAGGAACGCTCTAGAACTGAGTGTTGGAAGCTTCTCAGAAAAGTTTAGGTTGAAACAGTTTTGACCAGTGGATTTTGGTATTGGACACTTTGTACCAGTTGGACGGATGCTTAGCAATGAGGAAGATACTTCCAAGTCAATCGTTTGCATGTTGTAAAATACTAGAGTTATTTGAGAGGATTTTAACTTAACTTTGTCTTAATATTCCTGTGCTGAATTTTGCTTTTGATTGGCATTCAACTGACCTTTATTACCTATCACTTAGATAAGGAATTACACGGAATGCACCTGTGTCCAAAGCCGGCAAGTCATCACCCCACCCACAGTGGGACAGCGCAGCCAGCTCCACGTGGTCATTGTCAAAACTTATCTCAACGAGAATGGCTATGCTGTGTCTGGGAAGTGCAAACGGACCTGTAATACCCTCATCCCATTCTTAATTTTTCTTTTCATAGTCACCTTCATCACAGCATGTGCCCAGCCATCAGCCATCATAGTAACACTCAGGTGAGACGAGCGTTTCATTTCAAGGGGATGGGGGGTGATACACTCGGAATTGCCAGAATCCATATTTTAGGCCTAGGGACGGGTGTGGGAGGAAAGCAAAGCTAGATTGTGCAGGAGAGCACTCAGATGTTTGCCTGGCAGACGCAGGAGAAGTGAGTCTTCCCGTGTCAGAGAGGGAAAGGAAGGTCGTACCACTGCATGCTCTTCAGCTTCGTTCGGATGGGTTTTATTCTTGTTGTTTAGTGAAACATCTTTTGGGTGCCTTTGGTTCCCGAAGCCTCTGCCCTACAAGGTTCAACTTCAGGAGCCGAAAGCTGTCACTGTCACCGTGTTAGCTACAAGGAACCTGGCCCCAGAGGAGGCCAGAGTCATTTCGGTGAAGGTGCTACATTGTGCATACGGCAAAATACATTATCTCCAACCTTGTAGCTAGTTAATACCTCCAGGATCAGTGACAATCCATGCTGGGTCCTCAGTTCAAAATGCTGATTTCATTAATTTTACTATCATGTAAAATTTTGGAGTCGAACAAGAAAGGGCAGACTGCAAAACGTAACTTTTCAGTTGTTCGCATGGTGCTTTCTTTGTTGTATTATAGATCACGTTTGTGTTCTTTTGCTTATATGAGAATTTGGAAGTTATCTTAATGAAAATCCTATTAAAAATGTCGAAACTAGCACATTCATATCAGACCGCGGTGGGCGAAGGAAGGAAGGGGACAGGGTGCTGGAGCAAGGGGAGCGCACCCACAGCAGCTCAGGGGGCTGGGGCTGCAGCGCGGGAAGGAGGGAGGGAAGGGAGTCAGTCCTTCTTCTAACCGTTGTCTCCTCCTTGGCTCCTCTCTGCCCCTGGCGGGAAGCACCTGCTGAGACATCATCCTTCGCAGGGCCTTGGGCTGCCGGCCTGCTTAGTCCGCACGTTCGGGCCTCCCTTCTGTGGGATGCTGAGTCAAATGTTTCCCCACCAGTTCGTTCCTGGACAGTTAAGATGACGGCACAGGAAAGCCCCGCTGGCTTATTCAAGCCGTTCCTCCGTCAGGAGACACTTACGGAGTGGCAGCTATGTGTGTGGCATTGGACAAATGCTGTGAGAAAAGAGAGGGGTCGGGAATAGATGGCAAGGGCGCTGGGCTTTGGGAAGTTTGCATCCTCTGCCTAGAACCCTCTGGGTATGGAGCGGAAAGGATAAGGTGCTTCATCGTCTGAAAATATAGATCG
>NW_011888880.1:5121422-5126997 GCF_000151845.1 Pteropus vampyrus | reverse complement strand
CCTCTCTGCCCCTGGCGGGAAGCACCTGCTGAGACATCATCCTTCGCAGGGCCTTGGGCTGCCGGCCTGCTTAGTCCGCACGTTCGGGCCTCCCTCCTGTGGGATGCTGAGTCAAATGTTTCCCCACCAGTCCGTTCCTGGACAGTTAAGATGACGGCGCAGGAAAGCCCCGCTGGCTTATTCAGGCCGTTCCTCCGTCAGGAGACACTTACGGAGTGGCAGCTGTGTGTGTGGCATTGGACAAATGCTGTGAGAAAAGAGAGGGGTCGGGAATAGATGACAAGGGCGCTGGGCTTGGGGAAGTTTGCATCCTCTGCCTAGAACCCTCTGGGTATGGAGCGGAAAGGATAAGGTGCTTCATCGTCTGAAAATATAGATCGTTCATAATCTGATTCCTTGAACTTTCATTCGACAGGAGATGTTAAACAATCCTCTTCTTTGAACTTTAATTCTACAAGAGACGTTAAATCACTGAGATAAAGGCTGCCCAGTTTAGAGTGCTCGAATGTGGCAAATCACCAATTGGCTTGTAACCCAAAACTTCGGAAAAGGAGCCCTTTAATCTTCAGTAATTACAAAATCAATAGATTCCACTCGTCCCGCCATGTGAGAATTGCTTGGAACATAAGTTTTAGGAAAAGAAGAAACAATGAGATGGCTGAGAGAGATTCACTTTTTTTCCTTTAGATTTTGATGCAGTTCCTATATGTTTTTTGACTATACCTTTTAAAAAAACTTTTTTTTTCTCTATGCTTTTCCTTGAGAAATTACATAACTTTCAGTGTACACACCTACCCTTATGGAAAGCACAGGCAACCAAAGGTAAAGTGCTATCTATCTTTAACAGAAGCCCAGTGAGAGCCGCCTCTATACCTTCAGCCATGGTCCTCTGGCCCTCGTGAGTATTTACACGGAAACAACAGCGTAAATCAGAATTTCTCTCGTGTCTTTCCTGGGGAGACTTCTATTCACTATAGGCTGAGCCACCAGCTGTCCTGCTGGGCTTGCGTTAGCTAATTCTGGGGAACCAGCTACTTTGGCGGAGCATCTCTCGGGTCCCTGGCTCTGCGCTAAGCAGGTTTGATTTGACAGCCGTTTTCTTGAGGTCACCATTTCAAAGCGTTTCTTTCTTTCTCTTCACCTCAGGTCCGTGGAAGACGAGGAGAGACCTTTTGCGCTGGGGATGCAGTTCGTTCTACTGCGAACGCTTGGTATGTTCCTTGGTGTTCACGTGTGCCTCTTCGTTCCTCTTTGCGGATGGCAACTCCTCACTGTCCTTTAAAAAGGGCCAAGTCAGGTCATTCGTTACCATTGAATTAGGGAGGATTTTACCGGTTAGTGCTGAGGGCACGGCTGCCTCGTATTCTGATTTGAACTAAAAGCTGACAGTTCTGCCATTTGATGAAACAAAACAGAACTGACTTTAGGTCAGTTTCTTCTTTACCGTGAGTGTCAACTTGGGCTCAATTCCCCAGAGGGTTTTGTACAGTAAGGAATATTGAACCAAGCAATCGTGAGGGGCTTATGATCCTGGCTTTTTGTCCCCGAATGCCTTCTTACCATCAAAGTGATGGGGATTGGTACTCACTTTATTGGTGAAAATTTCAATTCCTTGCTGCTTTCCAGTGATTTTATTGGAGTGGGGAAAGAGTGTACCTATCAAGCTTTCTGAGGAAAAGAAATAAAAATTCTAAAAAGAAAAAAGAAAGATCCCCAAATTGACATATGGGGACAGCCCTTTACTTATTAACAAGAGAACTCTTTAGTGCTGTGTCCATGTGGGAAGTCACAAAGTTCACTGGGGCATAAAGAATATCATTTCGATTTTTACAAACACGGCATCACCCTCTGATGTCTTGGGACAACGCGTGGAAAATAGCATGTGAAATTGTCCATTTTCTTGATCAGTTTCAATGTATTTTTAATTGACTTCCTCGTCATCAGACATTTTTTTCTTTCTAAAGTGGCAGTCTGATTTTCTTCAGCTGTCATTTCCCCCAGTAATCAGTCTCATTGTCTATAAGACAAAAAAAAAAAAAATTTCTGATTCAAATGTTTTATTTCAGTTTCGAAGGGTGGAACATTTTTAAAATGGCATCATCTGACCCTTTGAAGCCTTAATCCTCTCTGGAATTCTCAATTTGTCATACGTTGTGGTTGATGGCCCAGTCTGAGAGTGAGCACTTTCCAGTGAGTCTCAGAGGCTCCTAGTTGCATCGAATGGGTGGCTTGTTTTTTGGTACCAATAAGACTTTACCGAAAGTACCATTTTTTCAAAGCCTGCTGGTTAAAGGAAATTCTGACAGACTTTGATACAAGTAAGAAGCATGGCTTATACTTCTAGTTGAAAACTAAAAAGTTATTTTCAAAGAAGGGAATCTGCATAGCAAAGGGGTAGTCGAATAGGAGCAGAAAAAAATAGTACCTCCTTTTTCCTTGGCCTCTCTCTGATGCCGTGGAGTCGGGGCGATTGGATCTGGATGCGGAAGTAAAGGTTAACTGACGGATGCTCCAGCATCAGGAATATGTGGGAGGGAGAACATTTCAGGCATTTATTGTTTAATTCAATATTAACTCAAGTTTTACTGATAGTGAAAAAATGCACTTAGGCCAACAAACCAATTTCTATTTCCCCAAATTCCAAAGCAAAAAAGAGAATTTTAAGTATTTTAAAACTGTTAAATTTTAATGTCGTGACTCTACCTCCTTTCATTTTATTTTATTTATTTTTTAAATTTTATTTTATTAGTTTCAGGTATTCAGTACATTGCTTAGACATTTATATAGTTTATAAAACGACCCCCCTAATTGCTCCTTCTCTCCTCTGGCTCTCCACCTAGCCATTCCATTATTGCTGACTACATTCCCTGTGCCGTGCTCCCATCCCCGTGACCTTTTAAATGAATAGAGCATATTTAAAAGTATATCACTCACGGCCTCCTGGGCTATTAGCCCATGTGTCCTCCCTCCTGTCCATTTTTCTTCTTCGCTTCCTCCCTGGCCCCCACCCTCCCATCATTCCCTTCCATAAACTCTCATCGAGGTCCCATGGGCGTCCTATAGGTCCTTGGGATGCAAAGAATAAAAGGCATAGCCCCCGCCATCAAGGAGCCTAAAGGTGACAGGTTAGCAGATGTTTTAAATACTGTGTGACAGTCGATAGAATGGAAGTCTATACAAAATGCAGGGAGAATACAGTGGCATTTGAGTGAGCCAGGAATTTAAAGGAGGGGTCGATATTTTCAGGGTGAACAAGTTGGGGATGGGGAGACATTTCAGTAAAGGGAGTAACATGTAATAAAGGAAGTCTGCTTGGGTAGACTTTCTTATGAGAGTAAAGAAATGCCTATATCATAGCCCTCAAATAAGCTGCTATGCATCACCGATGTTTCCTAAGCTTCAAAGATGAATTTTATGCCTTATTTATTTCCATACCCCAAGGACCTTTATAAAATTGCCATTTGATATGGTTTCTGAATGACAGTGGACCGTGCTTTCCTCATCCAATCCCTGAACCCACTAGAACTAAGTGTGTTGAATTCTAGTGGGCCGTAAAGAGTTCTATTATAGCCTTTGATGACAAAATCTGATTTTAAAATAGTATTTAAGAACAAAATCTGATTTTTAAGTTTCAAAGGATCCCCTAGTTGCATTTTTAGCAATAGACATTGTGACGATCTTGAAAATCAATAACACATTCTGAGTTGCAAACTGGAAGGTCTGAAGTCTTTACAGTTTAGTGAACAGTTTTATAATAAATATATTATGATAGGATGCGACATATAGTTTAAAAAATTATGTCCCGCAAGGAAGCCACTTCCTCCCACTGGTTTCAGAGCACACAAAGCACCTTGCTAATCTATGAACCTGTTTTCTTTTATGAGACGTGCTAAATATTTTTCTCTTTTCTTTTTTGCCCCCTCTACGCCTCTAGCATACATTCCTACTCCAATTTATTTCGGAGCAGTTATTGATACCACCTGTATGCTCTGGCAGCAGGAATGTGGGGTGCAAGGTTCTTGCTGGGAGTACAACGTGACATCATTTCGTTTTGTCTATTTCGGTTTGGCGGCTGGCCTCAAATTTGTTGGCTTTATTTTTATTTTTCTGGCCTGGTACTCCATTAAATACAAGGAGGATGCACTGCAGAGGCAGACGTGGAGAGAATACCCTCTGGGCACTGTGAGCGAGATGGTGGGCCACCCCGACAGTGCCAATAAGTACCCCCGGACTAGATCGTGCCCAGTTTTCAGCACCCAGGGAGAATTCCGCGAAGAGACTGGTCTGCAAAAAGGGATCCAATACACGGCACAGACCTACCCGGGGCCCTTCCCAGAAGCAATAAGTCCCTCCCCAGACCCGGGGCTAGAGGGGAGCCCCACTGCCACGTAGCCGCCCTCCCGACGCTTGAACACAGAAGACTTTGGTTTTGTTGGTTGAGTTGAATATGGCGACTTGAGAAACACCCGTGCCTTCTTTTCTTTCTTTCCTTTTTTAACCTCTAAAGACACGATCCTCAGACCAACAAAACTCAGTATACACAGCCACTGTCGATTGAGGGCTGGATACCTCAACAAGACTGAGAGCCTTTCCCCGCCTTCTCTCCAAGAAGGAGTCGAGATAGATTCGTCACCATTTCTGCTGTGTTAATTTAACGCTCCCGCTCCAATATGGTAATAAGGCCGAGGCACATGGTTAACAGAATCACGGGAAGTGTAATGGTGGTGCCTGTCATTAGCATACGCTCCCAACAGAGATGAACTTGACCGTGACTTTGCGCTTGCGAATCGGAGTTTTTAGATCTGAACACCTACTGTGAGTCCTGCTACAAAGCACAAATGAATTTGCCTCAACTATGCAATTTGATTGGGAACATGTAAGTGCAACATGTTACTTTTGCTTTCAGAGGCTAAAGCAGATCCGTTTTTGAAAAGAGGAAGCAAAACTTTCCCTAAAGTACTGTTCATAGCATTTTAAGCCATAGCAGAGTTACAAATCAGGTAGAATTTTTCAGATGCTTCAAAGGAACCATATACATAAGTGTGATAAAGGAACAGCTACTTAATTTCAGGAGCCACGTTCTCTTTTTGTCCGTCTGCCCCACCGTAAGGTAGTTAAAGAGGCTGCTAAATCATAAATCTGACAGCTTGAATATAAACTCCAGTATTCCTTTATAAGGGGCTTTAAAACCAGTGTGCTAAACAATATGGCTAGCAACTGTAATTTGAGATGCATAATAAGGAAAGAAAGGCATGACTTTCTCATCCAAGAACATTGCTGCAGAAATTCTTTTAACCCTTAAGGGCCTCTGTAAGGGTAGCTAGGAATTGTAACCTTGACACTGAAAATAGTTGGAAAAATGAACTCCAGAGAAGATCGAGTCCCGCCCGATGATTTTAGTTATATGTCTGGAAACACTAGCAAATCTGTATTGGTCTCTTATGCACAGAGAATTGCTTTGGCTGCTACTGAAATTAAGTCATTAAACCAGGAAAGCTATACCTGTCATGTGAAAATCATGTTGAATATGGGAGGAGGGAGATCTGTGAGCCAGACCTAGACTATGACCCTAAGT
>NW_011888880.1:5116492-5119497 GCF_000151845.1 Pteropus vampyrus | reverse complement strand
TTTGGGAAAAGGTCATTATATTCCTTTATAAACTCTAGATTAATATATTATTTGGCTTTAATATGCAAATATAATATCACCAGTCTAGCCCATTAATTTAGAAAGTCCCGATGGGTGGGGTGAGGATTGGAGCACATTCTTTGGTTATCTTTATTACTATGAAATCCTGGCGCTTTGCAGGTGGCTCTAATTCTTGAAGACAGTCAAAAGCTGTTCAGAGCCAAGGCGGAGGGAGAAAGGAAGAGCCGAGAGGAAACAGATTGGCATTTGCTGAGTGTTGACTATTTGCAGAGCATTTTGTGAAGCACTTAATACACATCGTTCATTTTAATCCTCTTAATAACTTTGCAAGATAACTATTTTTATCGTGTTTGTGTTTTTGTTGTTGTTGTTTTTAAACGAATGGTGAAAACGGAGGCTCAGAGAGGTAAGGTGTCAGGCCGAGGACCGTAGAGTGGCCACGTCAGGATTCGGACGTGGGTTTCTTTGTCTTGGAGGCTCGCTTTTTCCACTACATGACACATGTGATAGTTCTGACGAACAAAGGCAAGATGTGGCTCTAAGACAGTGAGGCGAAGCATTTCAGTTTCTGATGTGCTACTGTTTTTGAAGAGTAGCGAAGGTATTATTTCTTAGAAAAAAATCTATAGGAAATATTCACATTTAATGTCTAGATTTGCAAGGTAAATTTGCATTTATTTAACTAAGTGTCACATTCAAATTTTTTTTGTCATAACATACCTCAAGTGTTTATTTATGGTTCATATTTAATATAGAACAAATCCAATTTTGGTATTAACGTTGAACCTCATAGAGTTTCTGAAATGAAACATTATGAGGAAAAGGAGCTCAGATTTATCGAATCTGAGCTTTGGGGATTTCAGGTGTATGCTTCCCCCCACCCCGCCCCCACCCTTTCAAAATGTTAACATTTCCATTAGTTTTTTGGTAAAAATCCATTTTAAGTTTCCTGATAAAAGTTTTAAATGAACATATACAAAGTGTTACATGCTAAGCGGACATATTCCAAATGCTGTGTGTTACACACCAAATCACTGTCTCCACTGTGACCGTCAGCTGTGGTAACCAATGGAAGCACGCGCTTGGGACTGTCAGCCATCAGAGAAGGGAGTCACCGGGGAAGGTGATGGCAGGCCTGCATTTTCCCCACCCACCAAGAACGATCTTCCTCAGTCTGCAATACCAGCTTGCGTCCTTTGGTGGGCTTGGAGCCAGACGTTCTTTTTGGAGCCTGTCGTGAATCAACCGTGGGTTCACCCAAGAGAAGTTTCATAGTTTGAACGGACCGGAAGCATTTGTGGAAATTATCTCGTGTTCCCGGAAGCAGCAGGAAAGCCCAAGCCTGGGGTGGAAGCCAATTCAACTTTGTGATTTCTCGTGTATGTAAAACATCCCCAATGACACAAAAACATGAATATAACTATTTAGGTGCATACTGAGTATTCCAAGTAGCAGACAGATACCATGATACTGTATAATCCCAGAATCGCCTAGACTGCGGGTTTGCTGATTCTCTGTTATGCAGACCGGTAGGTAGGTAGCCTTTCCACGTGTTTGCATTTCCTCTTTCACAGTACGAAGGGAGGGGGCGCCGTGGCTGGCAGGTGAAGCTAGTGGCCTTGTGCACTTATCTTTTCTGTCTTCTCTCCTTTCCTCATCTTCTGGGAAGTTGCTGGCCGTCTCTGTCCCAGACTTCTTGCAACATTGGAATCAGATCTGTGTATGTTCGAAGAGGTTATTTTAAGCACCTCATTTTTACTCAGCCCAAAGGAAGGGTCAAACATGACGAAAACCCTCCCTGGGTACCCGCTTTTGCAATATTTGAAAAACGAAATGCCTTGGTGCTAGAAGTATTTGACAATGCATGCTCACTACAAAAATGCAGCACTGAATTCACAGTATTTCACTGATAAGGGACTGCATGTGCTTTGCTTTTGGAAATCTGGAGAACTTCCTGGAAAATAAGCACTCATGACTCTCATTGCTACAGTTAATCATGAACTTGCTGCAGAACTGAAGAGTGTAAGGGGGACTACTTTTTTCTATGGAAAACTCAGTGCTTTTGATATTTATTTTAGCAAGAATAATCAGATGCTGAAATAACTTCAGAGAGGGGGAAACTATTTCAGATAATCATTTCTTATTTTTTCTCCAAAAATGTACACACTTATAAGGTGTTTTTAATATTGGGATTTTGAAGGTGTTGTCTTTTTCTGGTATTCTATGATTACATGTTAAAATTGAAAGAGAAGATATTAATAAAATTGCAGAGACATATTAAACCAAAGGGGTGAACAAAAGAAGTTTAAAATTCATAATTTAGGAAAGAAAAATAAGAGTAATTGGTAAGACTTTATAGTGGGCATTTTTCCTTAAAATATATACCTCTACCCCAAACCCCAAATGTTAGTTTAGAAGCAGGAAACAAGCAGGTTGGCCTCTAACTCTTTAGTTAAAGGAATATAATACTGTGTCAAACAAACTGGCATTAGAATTCTAGTGGAGTGTGTGTTCAGTGTGTGTGTGTGTGTGTGTGTGTGTGTGTGTTTGTGTGTAGAGGTGTGCTTGTGATGAAAGGCGGTTTTGGGTTGTTGCATAAAGGAGTTTGCTTTTCTGATTTTTAAAATGAATATTTATTTGGTGTCCTCTTAGGGTAATTTAAAAGATGTATAATTTCCTTGCGTTTAAAGAAATCTATTTTCAATGTACTAATAAACCTTGGTTTACAACATCTTGAATACTTGATGATTGAAAATTAAGGAAAAAGGTAAAAAAATAAAAATAAAAAGAATAAAGTGTGTTGGATTGAAATTAGTTCGTCTCCTAGGATTTTTGTTGTTTGAAGAGCTGAAGCAACGATACCAGTGTGATCGTCCAACCCCCACCCCCGACCCTCGTCACACAAGGAAGATACAGTGTTCGATTAGATTGAATAGCCCACCATTACTGTGAAAAATGGTAATAATGAACTCCTTATATAACTG
>NW_011888880.1:5096013-5116442 GCF_000151845.1 Pteropus vampyrus | reverse complement strand
GTGTGGTGCACGTCGGAGGTCTTTGGAGAATATTGTTGGTTAACCCAGTGTCGACTCTGAGGCCTTGGGGTCCCCTCTACCCTCTATGGGAAATCTGGATCCTTTCAAAGAGAAAGTTTCATTTTGTGTTGGAGCTAAAGATAGGTCAATTGGGGAGAGGGGGTGTTTTCTTAATTTCCCTCTGATCATTAAGAAATTGCACCGAGAGAATTTTGGTAGGATCACACTTTTTTTTTTTTTTTTTGTAGCTAAGGTTGTGTGTTCCAGAACTCTTAGAGTTTCTTTCTCCTTGGTAGTATATTTTGAAAAGGAGCCACTCTCTGAACTCCAGGGTAGAAAGTGATGGACTCAGCAGGTATAATTAGAGAGCACCCAAACCCCCGACTTCCTCTACTTTGAAGTTGTCCAGTTCAGCAATCGATGACCGGGCACGAGTTCTCTATTGGGCACAATTTTACCCATTACCATCTGCCACTTGGTGCAGTCCTTTGGGTTAATTAGGTCAGAATTCAAAGAAATTGGCATGAGTTATACACCACTATGTTAGTAGTATACTTCCTGAAGTATCTGATGCTTATAAAGAGCAGATGTATCATTCATGTATTGTGGGTGTGTGTAGAATAAGTAGTAAAAACCACGGGGGACTGAAGTTTCAGAACATGTACCAAAATGCTTTGGGCTGTGGTAGTGTCATTGGAATATTATGTAGTCAAGCTAAAGTGACTCTTTTATAGCTGACACCTTTTACTTGTATGTATGAGGTTCTTACATGCTTGTTAATAAATTGGTTGTGTTACTTTATAGTCACAGCTCCTATTATAAGTTTAATTGCCACTCTTCATGGGCTCAGGCTTATAATATAATTATAAAGGAATATAATGACCTTTGGGAAAAGGTCATTATATTCCTTTATAAACTCTAGATTAATATATTATTTGGCTTTAATATGCAAATATAATATCACCAGTCTAGCCCATTAATTTAGAAAGTCCCGATGGGTGGGGTGAGGATTGGAGCACATTCTTTGGTTATCTTTATTACTATGAAATCCTGGCGCTTTGCAGGTGCCTCTAATTCTTGAAGACAGTCAAAAGCTGTTCAGAGCCAAGGCGGAGGGAGAAAGGAAGAGCCGAGAGGAAACAGATTGGCATTTGCTGAGTGTTGACTATTTGCAGAGCATTTTGTGAAGCACTTAATACACATCGTTCATTTTAATCCTCTTAATAACTTTGCAAGATAACTATTTTTATCGTGTTTGTGTTTTTGTTGTTGTTGTTTTTAAACGAATGGTGAAAACGGAGGCTCAGAGAGGTAAGGTGTCAGGCCGAGGACCGTAGAGTGGCCACGTCAGGATTCGGACGTGGGTTTCTTTGTCTTGGAGGCTCGCTTTTTCCACTACATGACACATGTGATAGTTCTGACGAACAAAGGCAAGATGTGGCTCTAAGACAGTGAGGCGAAGCATTTCAGTTTCTGATGTGCTACTGTTTTTGAAGAGTAGCGAAGGTATTATTTCTTAGAAAAAAATCTATAGGAAATATTCACATTTAATGTCTAGATTTGCAAGGTAAATTTGCATTTATTTAACTAAGTGTCACATTCAAATTTTTTTTGTCATAACATACCTCAAGTGTTTATTTATGGTTCATATTTAATATAGAACAAATCCAATTTTGGTATTAACGTTGAACCTCATAGAGTTTCTGAAATGAAACATTATGAGGAAAAGGAGCTCAGATTTATCGAATCTGAGCTTTGGGGATTTCAGGTGTATGCTTCCCCCCACCCCGCCCCCACCCTTTCAAAATGTTAACATTTCCATTAGTTTTTTGGTAAAAATCCATTTTAAGTTTCCTGATAAAAGTTTTAAATGAACATATACAAAGTGTTACATGCTAAGCGGACATATTCCAAATGCTGTGTGTTACACACCAAATCACTGTCTCCACTGTGACCGTCAGCTGTGGTAACCAATGGAAGCACGCGCTTGGGACTGTCAGCCATCAGAGAAGGGAGTCACCGGGGAAGGTGATGGCAGGCCTGCATTTTCCCCACCCACCAAGAACGATCTTCCTCAGTCTGCAATACCAGCTTGCGTCCTTTGGTGGGCTTGGAGCCAGACGTTCTTTTTGGAGCCTGTCGTGAATCAACCGTGGGTTCACCCAAGAGAAGTTTCATAGTTTGAACGGACCGGAAGCATTTGTGGAAATTATCTCGTGTTCCCGGAAGCAGCAGGAAAGCCCAAGCCTGGGGTGGAAGCCAATTCAACTTTGTGATTTCTCGTGTATGTAAAACATCCCCAATGACACAAAAACATGAATATAACTATTTAGGTGCATACTGAGTATTCCAAGTAGCAGACAGATACCATGATACTGTATAATCCCAGAATCGCCTAGACTGCGGGTTTGCTGATTCTCTGTTATGCAGACCGGTAGGTAGGTAGCCTTTCCACGTGTTTGCATTTCCTCTTTCACAGTACGAAGGGAGGGGGCGCCGTGGCTGGCAGGTGAAGCTAGTGGCCTTGTGCACTTATCTTTTCTGTCTTCTCTCCTTTCCTCATCTTCTGGGAAGTTGCTGGCCGTCTCTGTCCCAGACTTCTTGCAACATTGGAATCAGATCTGTGTATGTTCGAAGAGGTTATTTTAAGCACCTCATTTTTACTCAGCCCAAAGGAAGGGTCAAACATGACGAAAACCCTCCCTGGGTACCCGCTTTTGCAATATTTGAAAAACGAAATGCCTTGGTGCTAGAAGTATTTGACAATGCATGCTCACTACAAAAATGCAGCACTGAATTCACAGTATTTCACTGATAAGGGACTGCATGTGCTTTGCTTTTGGAAATCTGGAGAACTTCCTGGAAAATAAGCACTCATGACTCTCATTGCTACAGTTAATCATGAACTTGCTGCAGAACTGAAGAGTGTAAGGGGGAATACTTTTTTCTATGGAAAACTCAGTGCTTTTGATATTTATTTTAGCAAGAATAATCAGATGCTGAAATAACTTCAGAGAGGGGGAAACTATTTCAGATAATCATTTCTTATTTTTTCTCCAAAAATGTACACACTTATAAGGTGTTTTTAATATTGGGATTTTGAAGGTGTTGTCTTTTTCTGGTATTCTATGATTACATGTTAAAATTGAAAGAGGAGATATTAATAAAATTGCAGAGACATATTAAACCAAAGGGGTGAACAAAAGAAGTTTAAAATTCATAATTTAGGAAAGAAAAATAAGAGTAATTGGTAAGACTTTATAGTGGGCATTTTTCCTTAAAATATATACCTCTACCCCAAACCCCAAATGTTAGTTTAGAAGCAGGAAACAAGCAGGTTGGCCTCTAACTCTTTAGTTAAAGGAATATAATACTGTGTCAAACAAACTGGCATTAGAATTCTAGTGGAGTGTGTGTTCAGTGTGTGTGTGTGTGTGTGTTTGTGTGTAGAGGTGTGCTTGTGATGAAAGGCGGTTTTGGGTTGTTGCATAAAGGAGTTTGCTTTTCTGATTTTTAAAATGAATATTTATTTGGTGTCCTCTTAGGGTAATTTAAAAGATGTATAATTTCCTTGCGTTTAAAGAAATCTATTATCAATGTACTAATAAACCTTGGTTTACAACATCTTGAATACTTGATGATTGAAAATTAAGGAAAAAGGTAAAAAAATAAAAATAAAAAGAATAAAGTGTGTTGGATTGAAATTAGTTCGTCTCCTAGGATTTTTGTTGTTTGAAGAGCTGAAGCAACGATACCAGTGTGATCGTCCAACCCCACCCCCGACCCTCGTCACACAAGGAAGATACAGTGTTCGATTAGATTGAATAGCCCACCATTACTGTGAAAAATGGTAATAATGAACTCCTTATATAACTGATAACTCTGCCTTGAAGCCAAATATCTTATGTGTAAACTATTAGGACTATAGTTTCAAGAGCCTGTGCTAGCACATTTTCCATTGAGTCCCTAAAAGAGAATAATTTTAAGATGGCTTACCTATTTAAATTCAAATAGACTTTAGGCATGCAGAACTGTGTGTCTTGAATATGGTTTATGGTAGTCAGGATAGGCTGAGTTCTACTTAAAAACATGCTAACCCCCAAATCTCGGTGGCTTCACAGCACAAAAGTTTATTTCGAATTTCCATTACATGGCTATATGGGTCTGTTCCATGTTAAAGTTGAAGGAGAAGATATTATTAAAATTTCAGGGACATCTTAAACCAAAGGGGTGAACAAAAGAAGTTTGAAGTTTGTATCTAGAAAAGAAAAATAAGAATAATTGGCAAGACTTTATAGTGGGAACCAGCCTAGCCGAGGTTCTACCATCTTGAAGCTGCATCACCTGGAACTTTCAGGGTTGGTCTTGGCTGATGAGCAAGCAAAGGGAGAGCCCAGAGTAAGAGAAAAGACACTTTGTGCCCGGAAATGACACATGCCACCCTGCATTGGTCTAACTAATTACATGTCCCTGCCTAACCTCTGGGATCCTGGAAGTGTATGGGAGCAAATGGTGAGCATTTGGTGAGTTGTTATTATTTTTTTGCCACACAGTTGACCATGATAAGGTTAAGAATGATTCTCAAAGGAGTCCAACTCATTATTTCTAAAAATTGGTAAACAAATGGAAAATCTCAGGCATAAAAAAGAATGACTTCCATAGGAGTGAATATCAAAACTTGGTCAACACAGCACTTTAAAGCCCCCTTTCTCCAATCTCTACTGAATAATGAATTAACCATTGCTAAAGTGTTTCAGGAACTGGTCTGAGACGAGAGGAAGACTGGAGCTCAGACTCCATCCATGGAGAAAAAGCACACTGGATTTTGAGGTCTCTTCTGATGGATGGCAGAATTTTCCAAGTACGCTGGCATCTGAGACTTTTGGGTGAGAGGTGGAAGGACATGAAGGAGCCATGGGAATAACAGCATGACTCATGGACTAAAGCACAAAGTGGTTATATTTACCACCTCTCCCTCAAATTGTGTGTGCAATTTAGGCAAAAAGATTCCTCTTGAATTTCTTAAATATGTCGCACTTTCAAGGGAAGAGCAGATCCAGTCCCCATAGTGGGCTTTTAAAAATAGACACACGAGAAAGTGTTTCTTTTTAAGAAAGGAGGAGAGACGAAAGGTTATGACTAGCTACTCACCGTCTGGCTTTAGCCTCGACTGGGTGTGACCTCAGCGTTTTAAGAGCTATGAAGGAGCATCCAGCTCCCTTCTTGGTTGTAAATTGTCAGCTGCACAGCGGTGGCCTCCGTAGCTTTGGCGTCCGGATGCCAAAAAATTTTTTTAATTGCACGAAGTCGTGGGAAAGCAGGGAGATCAATACGTGGTGCTCACTTTTGAATTTAAATGTCAAAGTTCGATGCAGTGTCAACTCATAATACCACTATAACTCAGTAGAAAGCTAACACCATCCTGGCCTGCTGGAAAGGCTAAGATCCTGGGCACTGAAGAAAGAGCGGGCCCATCGTGGATCACGCTGTTCTGGTTGTGTTCTTGTCCCAAAGGTAGCGCTGCTAGCACTTCGCCCTGGCGGCAGCTCCGCAGCTCCGCCAGGGACCAGGTCCAGGCGCGGAGCGAAGACGTTTTTAGTTGCACTACAGTGACACCTAGTGGCCATTGCGGGAAACACATGCTCTAGTAATCTTGGCCCTTCAGGTTCCTGATGTTGAGTTGTGTGGGGCTCTTAGTGACCTGACACGTATTAAGGTGGTAAAGTCGATGACATCGCCCCTTCTGCTGAGACGTATTCGTGGTTGGCTTGGTCGCACTGCGGCTCTGGGTCGCCGGTGCTGTTGGGGCTGGGAGGAGGGGTCACGTGGGAGGAGGGGATGCAGATTCTGAGTTCCAGAGTCCTGGCAGGGGGGCGCACTGGGGTCGGAGCCAGAAACGCAGAACAGAAGGTAGATCTCTTTGCTCACCACCCCCATTTGCCAGCGGAAAAGTGAGGCGGCGCTGAGCACCAAAATCTTCAACATTCGGACCTCCCTTTGTCCCGCCCTTCGGCAGTGCTTTCCCTAACATCGGGGGTCAGGGACATTCTAGTCCCAGCAGGACAAAATCTGATTTTTGAAAGTCATTCTCTCCACTTACTTCACGCAGCTCCTTCTAAAGCCTGAGCTCCTTGGCCGGCGAAGTTTTCTACTTCAACATCACTACTGGGTGAGGTGACCGACACTAACAATAGTCACATTAGGTAAGTTTCTTGGTCAGAAATGGGGGAAGGGACAGATTATGAAAGCGGCCAGTTTTTCACACTCTGTCAGCCCCAGACTTGGTACCGCGTCAGTGTTCTCTCGCCTGGGGGAGGGTGTAAAATGGGGGAGACATTATGTCCAGAAGTGGGGGAGTCCCGGAAAGCATTCAGGGAAGGAAAAGGTAAAATTTCAAATGAAAACTTTATGGCTGAGATGAGCCATAGTGATGACAATGACCTGGCAGTGAGTGTGGGATGCGGGGGCTGGAGACGGGAAAGGGGCTAAGGGGGTTATTTCGGTGTCCATAGCAGCTTCTATGTCACGAGAGCCGAAACCAACCAGGCTAGTAAACCATATCGAGGTATTAATTGCCCCAAGTATTTTAATTATCTATCAATCTTTGTTTTTTATTAAAATGAATTTTGAAAACCTCAAGCAGAATCAGACTAATTTGGGAAATTGAGGATCTTCTTATAGCTGAAATCACATCAGCTCTAAAGAAAGTCCAGAAAAATAAACATTTAAACATCTTTTTTAGACAGTTGACGTGTTCAGGTACATTTGGCATGGGACGGGAGTGTTAAGTATTTATTCTTTCTCTCTCAGTCAAAACATGCTGCAGAGACTGGTGATCGTAGAATTTTTTTTTTTTTTTTTTTAAAGCTGAGAGGAGCCTCAGATATTAACTATCCTATGTAGTTGAGGCATGACAGATAGGTTTTTGTCTCATGTGCCAACATCCATTCAACAGTGCCGACAGTAGCTGACTGGAGAAGCAGCCGGCTGCGGTGAGGATGGTTCGAAGGGCACAGATGCTCCGGTTTAATGGAAAAGCTTCTGGAAGCATTACGGTGTCTTCCCTGGGCACGTTTTGGGGGAAAAAAAGCACATACGCATTTGCATCCTCAATTCAACCTCTTATTTTACCGTTGAGGAAGCTGTTTTAGAGAGTTTATGTGACTTTTCCAAGCTTACACAGATAGTAAAAACTAGAGTTTGCCGTGAAATTACGTCTTTACTTTCATGTCCATTATTCTTTTCAAAAATTTTTTTAGTTTAATTTAATCATTATTTTTCTTCCGGTCAGAGTTGACACTTAGTATCATTTAATACTGGTTTCAGGTGTATAGCATAGTGGTTAGATGTTTATATAAATTACAAAATGATCCTCCCGATTAGTCTAGTGCCCACCAGGCACTATTCATAGTTTGTTCATTATTCTTTCCATTGCTCCTGACCAAATGGGGTCACTCTTCGACCTCTCTTCCTTAATCCGGTGTGTGTGTGTGTGTGTGTGTGTGTGTGTGTGTGTGTGTGTGTGTGAAGTGGAGAGGGGCTGGCCCTGGCCTCTGCTGAATCTCTCCCTTTTCTAAGTCAGTGGGGGATGGGCTGATGGGCAGATCGAATGAGGTAGTCGGCCAGGCAGTCTCTATGGGCCCTTCCAGATCTGAAATAGTGACTCTTGGGCCCTGTGCTCCTAGTAGGTACTCCATAGTCATTGAATCAAACTAAAATGGAATTTTCTCCAGGATGGCAACATTTGGCCTAGTCACATTTTATAGGAAAGGAACAGGAGGAAGGCACAATGATGTGACTTTAGATAACACTACTACTTTGGATTCTTCTCTTGGTTAAACTGTGGAGTTATGGACTGAATTGTGTCCCCGCTAAATTTATGTACTGAAATCCTAACTGCCCCAATGGGACTGTATCAGGAGACAGGGCCTTGAAAGAGGTAATTAAGGTTAAATGAAGTCTTAAGATTGGACCCTAATCCTATGTGACAGGTGTCCTTATAAGAAGAGAGATGCCAGGGATGCGTGTGCACAGAGAAATGGACGCATGGGGACTCCACGAGAAGGCGGCTGTCTGTAAGCCAAGGAGAGAGGCCTCAGGAGACACCAGCCCTGTGGACAGGTCTTGGCTTCCAGCCTCCAGAACTGTGAGAAAATAAGTTTCTGTTGCTTAAGCCTCCTGGTCTATGGTATTCTATTATGGCAGCCCCAGCAAGCTAATACGGATCCCAAAGTCCTTTGCTTTTTTCCCCTTTATTGTTAGTGGAAACGTCTGATTTCTGGGCATTTCAGAGATTGTTAGCCCCGCTACCTAAGGAGACAGAGCTGCTTGGGACATAGGGAGCAGAAGGAACTGCATGTGATTTGTCAGTCGGAGAACTTGAAGTCTCGGACTTCAAGTGGTCAGGTCTCCACCAAAGTTCATGGTTCCCACAGGACCCAAACTGCCTTTGGCGGACCTGTCCTCCTGCTTTTGAACAACTCTTTTTGTGCTGCTCAGGACCGGATGCATAATGTGTGGGTCCAGTGAAAAATGGAAATGTGAGGTCTCTTGTTAAAAAATTATTAAGGATTTCAAGATGGTATTAGTAGAGAATTGAACCAGGCACTAGCCCCGTGCTACTGCCCAGGCGCAGGCCCCGGGAGCCGTCCAGGTGCTGCCTCTGCCACAGCGACAAGACAAATCCATGTTGTGATCGCTAATCTGAGAATGTTCTAGAACACATTGACTTTGGGGCAGTTTTACTGATATAGCTAATATTCAATCATGCGAATTGAGATCAGGACTTAATTTTATTTGCAAGGAATGAGTGTACCACAAAAACTTGGTTAAGTTCATTCTTCTGAAACAGGTAAAGTTTAAACACCTTTTATTTCAAGAAATAATGCTTCTAGACTTCTCCGAAGCCAGAATTGTTCTATAAAAGTATCACAGAATATTACACAAGATTAAAAAACACAGTATGCTTCCTAATAACTTGAAACTTTTTTACAAAGCACATCATTCATGACCATAAATATGTTTCTTCTGTCATTCAGCCGGTGACACACGCATCTGATAAAGAGCTAGTTAATTTTAACATATGTACAGAGTCTATAATAAAGACTTAAAGTTATCAAAGATTCAACTATAACATATTAAATTTTCTTCAAAAGAGTTTACCTTAAACATGTAAAGAAAACATAATTTACCTATATGTTTGAATTATCTAAAGAGAAAATCACCGTTAAGCTATATTTGGGAAGTTGATTAGGATATGGTAACTTTCAATGAGGTAATCCTTTTGCTGGTATTTAAAAATCTAATACATAAAACGAATATTTTCAAGAACGCAGAATTTGAAAAGCAGTTTTGACCTATACCTTTAAAAAAACCAAACTTGGCGAAGGCCTTAAAAATAATCATATAACACATATAGTGTGTTTAAATTATGAAACATTCATGAGTTTGTTTTATTGAAAAAAATTCCTTATATAACTTCAAAATGAAACATATTTTCTCAACATGTAAGCTTATTAGCCAGGTCAAGAAAACAAAGATGAATAAAAAAAGTCTTCAGTCCTTTTATCCTGTTAAGAAAATAATAAAAATTTAGCGACGGTAAGCATATGGTGAAACTTTGAGGCTAGGCACAGAGAGAGCAGGCGGACTTTGTTTTATTTGTTTATTTTTACTGCCAACATCATTAGCCATGCCTTTCTGCTAATCGATTTTAGCAAGTCGAGGTAAAACGCATGCAATATTTTCTGGCGAAAGCATATGTTAAACAATATGGGATCCATACTGTATGTCGTCCTGGGCCGTCTATTTCACTCTGTCACACTGAGAGCCAGAAGTGAGACTGACAAGCCTGTTAAAAAAAAACAACAACAACAAAAAAAGACTAACCAAATAGACATGGCGTTCCGATCTCAAAGTGCAAAATGACTGAACTACAAATGACGGCATCAAAAGATTCCAGTGGTGAAAATGAATCAAAACCACGTGATGCAGGCAGTGGAGAGTGTTTTGAACGATTCACTGAGGATGTCGTTCCAGCAACTGAGCAAGGCACCGTTCTGGCCATCGTCACTGGCTAGCATTTATACACGCATGTCCCTGCGACCTTCAGAAGGTAATACTGTTTTAGTGCCCCCAGCCCCAAACCAACCCCCACGAATCCACCTTTCTGCTCGACACGTGGTGAGTCATAACGCTGAGTCCCTGCATCTCTTGCATGCGCACTGACTTCTGCTGCCCGCATGTACCTAGGGTAGCCTGGAATGTTGGTCGTCATGATTGCCTTTATTAGTGAGCTAATAAAAAGTTTAAAAAATACTGTGTTTCCGGTAAGGTAGCAACTTCATCTAATCAGAGGAGAGTGGGAAGGAGGTGCTGCCCTCTCGGGTCTGTAAGCTCCCCGATCCGAGATTCTCCTCCACCTCGTTCCACTTGCTGTCTGTGCTGCTGGAGTTAACAGCCTCCTCCAAGGTGGACACTTGGACCGTCTGATGAAGGGGACCGACGTCAGAACGCACAGGAAGATACAGCCGATCCTCGAAAACATCTTCCCCTGGTCCCCCATCGCGAGGAAGCTCTTTCTGGGGCCTACCAGCGGGCTGCAGCCCGGGGCGGGGTTCCTGTGCCAGCTCCGCCACGCCATGGCCGCTGAAATCGGTTTCACGATGATTCGTCTCCTCGCGCTCCATCCATCCGTCAGTTTTATGATTTCTCCAGTGTTCAGAATTCAAATGATTAACTTCTGGAATGTCGTTATTCCATTCAAGTTTATTCTCTGGACTGAATGTTGGTCGGTTCAAATGCAGGGTTCGAAGGTCAGCTGGCAAGGTCAAATGAGGGGCTCCCCCAACCGTACGACTTGGGTCTGCATCTGACTCGGCGGAGGCCATCTCTGCTGGCACAGAGAGTTCAGCAGATACGGCCGAGACCCCACCGCTCCGAGCACTTTTATTTGCTTTGTTTTGCTCGTGGTGACTGTTCAGCAGTGCAAATACTCTATCTACATCCTTCAAGTAATTAGTCCAGTCCACCAGACTAAGTCTATAGTTCCGTCTGTATTCATAGATGCTTTCGTTCACACCGTACAAATCTTCCAGGCCTTGCCAGTTGACGTCTGCCGGGAGACTAGGCAGATTAACCTTCCCATCCATCCCATAACTGTCCTCTGTGAAAAGAGAGACGAAGGTGGGTCATTAGTGGAGAAAACATTTCCTACTTTTGGACAAGTGACTTACATCGTTTTTTACAGCGCAAATCAATTTGAAATATTTTCCCCCAGCAATTTGTTTTCAAGGAGTGGCCTTAGGTTACAAATGTGATCAAACAGTAACAGTAACAAAAAGTTGGAAAGAGGATCAAATGAGTGAAAACTATGATTAGGCACAGTTGGTGTCAGTTAGGGGGCTCACGTTTTATTCCTGGCTCTACGCAAGTCAACTCTGTAACCAGGAAGTCACGTGAGTGAGTCTGAGTCTTGGTCCAGCATCTGTCCAATGTGGGAATCGATGTGTGATAAAACCTTTACTACTTATGCGGTTGCTTGGTGAGTGATGGATATGAAAGTATTTTAATGTAATAGGCAATGCTTAGTGAGATTTTTATTTTATATTCCCTGGTATGCAGTATAAAAACAAACAAATGCTTGAATCTGTTTCTTTGACTGTTTTTTTTTTTTTGCCCTACAAGTTCTTTGCCATCGATAAGTCAATCTTTCAGTGGTTTTCACAGTATGCAAAGCATGCACCAGCTTCTCTCTCTGATATTTCTAAATCACCAAGATGATTATACTTGTGAAGAAAACATCTCTTCTCTAGTTGCACCCAAGTGCCGTCTCGAAGAGATGGCCTCGATTAATGCAGTAAACTACCCCGAAAGTAATATAGATCGGCAGGAAGAATAAGTAAAACTACACAAAACTCACACTCTCAATTTCGTTAGAAGATAAAAAATTATATAATCTTCAAGTCACCTGTAAGTAAAAAAAAAAGTTAACATCAAATCTTGGCAGAGCCGTAGTTCACATTTTGGGCACAAGCCCTAGGAAAACAGTATGGACAAGAAAGAGAAGAAGGAAGTGAGGGTGGAAATAAGAACTGATTTGCAACCATCGCTAAAAAGAACGTCAGCCTGAAGCATAAAATGCTGCAGAGTCCCGGGAAATCGCGGTGGTGACAATGAGGAGGGGACCTCAGCGTGCGTGAATCAAAGTGGCTGTCCTCGAATGGCACTGCCTCAGGGGGAAAAAGATACAAAAGAAGCGAGGTGCACCCTTTGGAAACTGGGTGAGAAGAGAAAAAGTAAGTGAAAGGGGGTCAATTTTAGGTCCTGCAAGAAAAATAGAAAAACAAAAACTTGGGGACATGCAATCTCTCCCACTCCCACCCCTAAATAATAAGATAAAAAAAGAAAAACGTAGTATACTTGGTTACATCGACAGAATCTCTTCATCTAGGAATCTTGTGAACGCTTCAAATCCACGAAATGAATAAGGCAGCCTGAATTTACACCAAATTATTATAAAATAAAATGGAAAATAAGAAATCTATCATCTTATGAAAATGCCCCCTGCCAAAGTATACCATAAAGTGAAAAAAGTCACGACACAGCACTACCAAGTAAATTAAATCAAGCACCTGAAGATGTGAAAACCATCTGTGTGAGCCAAGGATCTTACGTCTAGCCAAGCTCTCCTTCAGATATCAAGGCTATAGAAAAACAGTTTTCAAAATGTAAGAATGCAGGGAATACTGTACACATTAGCTCTTCTCAAACAGTCTTCCGGAAGACGAGCTGCACTGGACCGAGAACTCACTGGGGGATTTCAGAAGGAATGGTGGCGAGCATCTAATATACTTACCAGATCTAGGAGTGAAACAAAGGTGGGGGGAGGGTAAACACGTACTATCCATTTTATATGACAAAGTGGAAATAATGCAGCTAAAGATGGAGAGAAAGATAGAAAAGCTGAAAGAGAATAAGTTCATTGAGGGTATAGCTCAGGTAGTCATTGGGAGTCAAAGAACTCCACTGAAAACTGACCACTGAGATAATGAAAGATTAAATAAGAAGCAGGGACATTAAAAATGTATAAGTTCAAAGGCAACCAAGAGCACAAAAATACAAACCCTACTAAGTTCCAAAGGGAAAAATAAAGGGCAACCAGCTTTATAAAGAAGAAGTTATCGATAGACGATAGAATGAGAGAGACAGAGAAACATAATAATTGGAGATACTCGATCCAAGACAGGTCAAATGGATTAAAAATAAGTAAGAATTTACAAACAGCAATCAAGTTTTAATGATGGAGGAGAACCCTCTTTACGATGGCAACAAAGAAGATAAAACACTTTTATGAATAAACGTAACAAGAAATGTGCAACGCCTATACAAAAATACTTTTAAAAGCTCCTGAGACACCCAGAAGTATACAAAGGAAGTGATACGAAGTGGAAAAATATTCTTTGTTCTTGGAGAGAAGACTCAGCATCATAAAGTTATCAATTCTTCCCAATAATCCTTTCAAAGACCAGATAGAAAAATGGGCAGAAGACATACCCAGATAATCTATGAAAAGAAGTAAAATGGCCTTTAAACTTTCAAAAACATGTTCAATTTTACCCATAAGAAGAGCCATACAAATTAAAACCATACCGATAGACCCTTTCCTTCTCATTCAATTGGAAAAAAATTTTAAAAGCTTGACAGCTGTTGAAAGCAGACACTCATACACCGATGACGAGAATGCAAAATGATAACCTGTATGGAGGGCAATTTGGCAATATTTAATACATTCATTCATGCATCTACCTGTTGACTCAGCAATCCCACAGCTAGGAATTTACTCTGAAGATATCCTCAACAATATAAAATATATTGGCACAGAGGTCTTGATTGCAGCACTCTTTGTAGTTGCAAAATATGAGAGTGACAGAAATGCCCGTACATAAGAGAGTGGTTGACTAAGCTATGGTACATCCACACAGTGGAATACTACGAAGTCGTCAAAAGAGAGTGAAGAAATCTCTATGAACTGTCAGGATCTATTTTAAAGGAAAAATCATGTTTTAAGTGAAAAAGAAACCAAGCGCAATACGGCACATATTGCCTTTTGTGTAAAAACGTAAGAGAAGTAAAATATATACCATCTGCGTATTGCTGCACCAAGAAACACGGGAAGGTAAAGCGGACGCCGGTGAGACCCGTTATCTCCAGTGCGTGGGTGGGGAGAGGCTGTGGGAAGAAGTAACATTTCCCCGCCCGAGAGCTGGAGCCGGAATCTGTGCCTAATCTGACCCACAAAACTGTTCTAACTCTACATGTGACCCAGTCTGGTCAACCCAAACCCTCCTGCCTTCTTTTTGAAGTTTTGGCTCTTAGAATTATGTTAATGCTTTACATACCACCCTCCCCCCACCTCAAAAAAATTAAATGAATAATGACGAGGAAAAACAGAACCTAAAATGGATGGATTACAAACAGAAATCAACCAACCTTGCTCTATTTCGAATGAATAACAAAACCATAATGAAGCGGGGAGGTGGTGGCACAGACCCCAGTGGCCGTCGGTCCAGAGTCTGTCCCGGTTCCTGCCAGTCCTCATGCCACAGAACGAGGCCCCTTCCCGGGGCCATGCTGAAGTTCTTTATTCAGAGAGGAAAGGCGTGACTCGGTTTGTTCAGAAAAGTAAAATTTCAGAATAAACGTAGATGATTTCAAGTTACAGGTAATTCTCATCCGACCCCAGAAACAAAGATTGTGAAACTACTAAGGGAGATTCAAAAACCCGCACAGGTCTCACGCCGAGTCACCTTTCTTTCTGGATGACATAGATTTATGTTTAAGGACATGGCCACATATTTATGTCATGCGATATTCTACAGATGGGTGGTGACCTGGTGATCTCATGTGCCTGGAGTTTTGATGCTTCTTGGAGCCGCGTTAACAATCAACAAGAGCTACCGGTGTCACAAGAAGCAGAAAGGACAGTTTCCGCACAGACTGACTTGTACCAATTGTCTCAACCTGTCCATTCTTTTTTCTCCATATGGGCTGCACCCCAGCCTCACGGAACATCATCCGGTTTCCTGAAAGCACCGGGCTCTCTCCCTCCTCAGCGCTACTGTATTTATTTCCAAGGTGAAAGATTTATGCGATTCGAAGAGAAATCAGAGTACGTTGTATTGATTTCGAGACTGTGCTTCTCTGCCTCATCACCCTGGTCAGCTCTCAGTCTTCGAGATGCACCCTGAGCATCATTCCTCTGCTCCCCGTTCTCTAGCTTCCTCAGCGTTCTGTGAGCCCCTTATTCCCACGCCCATCTGTATGATTTGGGGGATCTGTGCTCAACAGCAGACTTTGAATCTCACCTGGCTGGGTGTCTACAATTTCAAAGAGCAAGGAATAGTTCAGCCAGAAATTCATAAAATGTCGCAGCTTTGTTGATCAGTGCTCACTGGAAGGGCATTTCGATGAATATGGCTATTCTCCTCCCAAGGTTCAGTTCTGAGGGCACCGATTTGATTTTCGGAAGTGAGAGCCAGAACAGAGCGTCTGCACTGCTACGTGAAGCCTTTTTCCTAACCCTTCCGTGTTTCTGTTCTCTGTGCATGTTTTTCTAACGGCACGGACGGGTTTCCGATATTTGGGACCAAATCCGTGTGTGTTCTGGGTGATTTTCATGCTGCTTGAAACACAACCTGTTTTAGGTTGAAACGTATTTGATTTGGGTTTTGAATTTTCAATCAAACACCAGTCGTAGAAGGACATACATTGTGGGCTTATGCTAATCATTTTTCAGGTATTCGCTCGTGTCGTTCTGACGTATTATTATGTATGTGTATTACTATCGTCTTCCCACAGATGAGAAAATTAAGTCACTAAAAGGTTAGCTAACTTGTCCAAGAGAAACAGTATCCTGTGGAGGTTAAAAGCACATGCTAGAACCAGACGCCCCGATTTCGACTACCTGCTCCGCCATTTATCAGCTATGTACTCTTGGGAAGGTTACTCAACGCAGTCACCTTCTGACTCAATTTTCTCATCTGTAAATTGGGGATAATAACAGTACAGACCTCACAAAGTTGTTTTGAAGATTAAATGACTCGATATACGGAAAGTGCTTAGGAGAGGGCTGGAAGTAATGTGACCACGTTAGCAAATGGTCCCCAAATCGGGAAGCGATGGGCAAAGGACTAGTGTTTAATCTGACCCACAAGCACTGTCCTTGTAACTCTTTGTGGCCTCATCTGATCAACCCAAACCCTCTCGTATTATTCCTCCAAGTTCCACACTCTTGAATATCTCCCTATTACCTTCAGGTGGTGTGAAGAACATCTTACTCCGCCAGTTGGCCTGGCTTGTCCACTGGATTTCAGTGCCTGCTTGTTCCTCCACGGCAGCAAAGTGCACAACCTCAGGCCATGGCATTGGCGTGGACCTGTCCCCTGACGACTCAGACACTAACCCCCCGCGTCCCCTTAGGAGGCCGACCTCACCTCCCCGCCCCTAGAACCCCTGAACCTGGCCTTGACTCATCTCCTGCTCAAGCACCTTAAACAGACACGTGCAGCTCTGCTAGCCAGCAGCTCACACATAAAAGGAGGCCTGGGATGTGAGAGAGGACAGAGAAGCAGGGGGCGCTTCGTGAGAGTGACACAGAGCACGGAAGTGACCTTGAGAGGCTCCGGCAGTGCAGATGATGGGTTTGTGTGCTGACCTCTGGGTCACCCATGAGTGACGATGAAGATGGTGGTGCTGGTGATGAATGTCCCTTTTTGTGCTTCTTATAAAATATGCTAACATTCTTTGGAATAGTAACTTAACTTCCTCTCCCCTTTCAGATACTTTCCCCTTCGTGAAAATGTTTTTTGCATCCCACGTTATGCCTTAGTAATACAACCTGTTGGAACAGGGGTTTAATACATGCCAGACTCTGTTCTCAGATTTTCACTAGCAAGGCTGGGATTTGAACCCAAGGCAGTCTGGCTCCAGTGTCTGCTCTAACTACAGTCCTAATACAGCCTCTAATACACAGCTTAGTCACCCACTTCCATCTGTAAGGCACAGACTATTGCTACAGGGGCACATGAGTCAAAGAAGCAAAAATGGGACAGAAGCATGGTTGCTGAGGGCGGAGCGCAGTGTGTGTGAGCCTGCAGGGCGCGGAACACGAACCAGCCCTGCCAGCGTCAGGCTGCCAAGGACTGACTGTCCACGCCATGGCTACTGGACACACACCATGCCTGCCAGGAGCTCTGCTGGACATCACAGGGCGCTGGTATCAGCTTTCGTGTGCAGTGGAAAAAAGAAACGCCCCATCGACCTGTTTTCACGACACTATTTTGCAACACAGAAATTATTGCTTT
Source organism: Pteropus vampyrus (assembly GCF_000151845.1). Taxonomy (NCBI): domain Eukaryota; kingdom Metazoa; phylum Chordata; class Mammalia; order Chiroptera; family Pteropodidae; genus Pteropus; species Pteropus vampyrus. The sequence goes on along the minus strand of NW_011888880.1, from coordinate 5,099,079 downwards.
CAACTCAAGCCAAAAGTTATTTCCTGAGTCACCACTTTCTGAACTGCGTCCTTACTCTGAGCTGTCCTCACTGAAACAATGACCACTGTGTGTGAGCAAAGCATTTCGACAGCCCCCACCTACAGCAAAAAATAAACACATGAATAAATAATGAAGTTGCAGAGGGAACGGACTTGCTTGTAGAAGACCTTAAAAAACAAGTCTAAGGTTTAATTTTTTGAAAATCCACAAAATCAAAGGCATTTTAAAAATGCTTGTTTAGTCAATGAGATAAATTTTCTAAAACGCGATTTTTAAATTTCAAAATTTTCAGGGTTGCTTATCTTTTTTCTCAGTCTTTTGTGATGAAATTCCATAATTAAAATGCATTTAAACTACTTTTCTAAAAATAAAACCCCAAATCTTAAAGAACCAAGGCTTCTGAATGCCCCCCGAGCAGTGCCACTGGGAGGGACGTGCGTGACAGGCAAACGCTCTCAGTGACCCTGCTGCACGATTTTCCGCCTGCACCTTGGACGGTCAGTCGAAAGACAGCTCGCCTCATGGATTCTGGGAAGGCGGCATCTGAAAATGCCAGTCGTTTTGAGTTACAGGGTGTCTTAAATCTGTCCTTTGGTGAGGAATTTATAGGAGAGGGGGAAAAAAAGCAACCGGTAACACTATTTCGCCCCGTACCCACGTTTTCAATGGTCAAATGACCAGAGAGGAGATTCTGCCAACAACTCAAACAACGCATTTGGCCCCATTTCGCGGTGGTGGCAGGGTCCAGGAGACGGGCAGGTGGCCCAGATGCTCGCTGTAGTTCAGTGACACGTTCTTCATCTTCAGTCTGTCCAGGGATGACTCGATGGAGGAGAATTCTGACTCGGCCCTGACCGGGCCTACGTCTTAAATAACCTATTAATATCCTTTTGCCTCTCTCATGTCAGAAGTAAAAGAAGGTCAGACCGAAATCCCTTAGCTCTAAAATTAAGTGCATCATACAACAGCTATAAAGTCAATATTTAGTGTTAGGTCCATTTAAAATGCCACGCTTTGGAAATATTTTAATGTGCCCCCTGGGAACCAGTGCTGATGGATGGGGGTATTACCTCGTGAGCCCATATCCCGGGTGAGGCCAGCTTAAGAGTGGGTTCTTCTGCTCTGTCTTACGTGTGCTAGGGGGTGACGCAGGGCCGGTGTGGGGGCGGACCGAGGAAAGGAGAAACGGAAGAGGAGGGGAAAGAAGAGATAGAAACGGTTATCGGTTATCGAGTAGCCTCAGAAGGCCAGCTTTCTTTGTTTACATCTTCCCCACCCTCTTTCCTATTGTTTAGCTCGGGGTCAGACCCATGACTGAGCCGCCCTCTAAAGGGAGGAGTCAGAGACCCCGGCTCCCTAGACTGGAGAGATGGCAGTGGGCAGACGAGGAGCCCCGAAATGTCCATATTTTTTCGTTTCTCTGAGACCATATGAGTAGGAATGGCACCAGTTAAGTCCACGTTCCTTTGATGGAATTTCTTTTTTCTCCCAAACAGATTCATGAAGTAGGGTGCTGACACACTGCACCCCAGTTTCTCCTTAGTGAGGTGGTAAGGACAGCCCTCTCCCTCTCTTGCCCCTCATGGCACATTTCCAAAAAACCCACCTGATGTCTATGCTTGGAGTGGAAAGCTAGCAAGGGCTGACGATGCCGGGTGACCAAGTGACATTGGCCACCAGGCATTTGGGTCCCGCCTCTAGAGCACGGTGAGGTAGGAGGGACGGGTAAGGGTTGGAGAGGGATAAGATAACTGGGTTGAGGCCTGTTCATAAAGGTTTTGTGTGCCAGGCTCTGTCATCTCCCTGCTGTGCCGAGACCTTTTGCACACGCCTTACTCCTCACGCCCGGTCCCCACCCCCAGCATCTTCTCTGCAATCACCACCACCCCGCAGAGCCTTCTGAATCGTATCGCTACAGCTCTTGACCACCAAAGCCAACTAAGGACTGGTAACAAGGAAGCGCCTGCTGTGTCCTCCACCTTCAGCTTTAAAACACACTCTTAAAAATCCCATGACTCCTTTCGTGCCTTTGTCGTTATATTTCATCAAAATCTCTAGTTTCCACGAAGCCTCGCCGCCAAGTCAAGGAACGTCATTCTCCCGCCCTCTTCCCAGGGCTCCCCGAGGTCTTTCTGGTCTTCCACCCTTCCCATCATTCCATGCTGAAAAGCATCATTCGACAAGCAAACAAGCATGGGGGCGAGGAAATGCCCTGAGACATCTCGTTGTGACAGTGAGCTGATTTAGAAGCAAAATGACAGGTCGGGAGCCAAGGACACGAGACGGTGGCGAGCGCTGTTAGAACATGCATGCACCCCGGCTAAGCTCTGGGCCACACGGTAAGAAACAGAAATTAGTCGAAATGGCTGGATCATGCAATTATTGGGAAAGAAGCTGCCAGCGAAGAATAAAAAAGTGTGAATACCTGTGTAGATCATAGCTTCCTCCATCTTTATTTCCTGATATAGGAAAATAACAGAGTAATTTACGTTAGCTTTAGGACTCATAAAACCGTTCGCTATGAAGTGTAGTGTTTCATGCACAACATCCAAATCCTAGAAAGGAACATATTGTGTTGAATACAGACAGTGCTGAAGTCCGACAGAGCTTTTCTATTAGGTTCAAAATGAAGATTGAAAGCTATAAATAAAAAGGTTTAAGATAAAACATATAGGCGTTCACACGAGAAAGGAGGAGAACCCATTTAAAAGCAGTAAGTAAGGAAGTCCTTCCCCACGTCTGTGGAAGTCTCAGTAAAAGTTAAATTCTGGTTATTTTTAGACAAAACACTTGAAGAAAAGGGCCGATAATCATCTCCCTCTGGAGTTGTCTGGAAAGTGGAGAGAGCCACACGAAGCATATGAGCAATAACTGGCTCCACCTGGTGTGTCATTTCGCCGTAGAAAGACTCTGTCAGGTTTCACCAAGTAGAGTTATGTCATCACCAACGAGAGTGCTACGTTCTCTGGGGGAGAAATACCTGGGTGTAATATTTCCAGTGTCTCTAATAGTTGGATTAGTTTCCAGGCCTTTTTTTTTTTTTTT
>NW_011888880.1:5080092-5084128 GCF_000151845.1 Pteropus vampyrus | reverse complement strand
CTTCAGGTGACCCCTCACTTCTCTCAAATTCTTAATTTTATCTTGCAAAGCTTCGATCTGGGAAACATGTAATCCAACCATCACATTCCCAAGAGCAGGATTTTCTACGCTAAGTGCCTTATTTTCTGTGATCCGTAATTATAATTAGTTGCTCATCTGAGATGATAATTAACTTGGGAAACAAACTGAGCAGAGATTCTATCTAACCTTTACATCGCAACCGATGCGCTACAGTAAACATTAACAGATGTCTCTTGAATAATCGAATTATTTTCTCGTAAAGATTTCAAAAGGTCATCGGGCAATCCCCATTCTTTGTCACACTCGATTTTGTTTTCAGTCAGGATTCTCACTCTATCGCTGGAGAATGAGAAACACCTGCTATTGTATTTGTCACATAATTATATAAGGATGAATTGTCCACGCAGTGTGCCCCGTCGGTAGGGCCCGTGAGCCCGGTTTGCCTTTGGATTAGACCCTCCCCTCACACAGCCACGGCTCACCTCTTTATCGATGTATGCCTTGTGGTCCTTCCAGGCTTTAGCTGACTGATACAGTTCCCTCTCGCAGTGGATTGTATCATTTGGAAGAATAAAGCACCTGCAAAAACAAACAGCAAACATTGGAAATAGGTTTATATTTTAACACTTAAAAAAACAAAACAAAACATTAGAAATATCAAAGGGAACTTAATTATCCTCTAAACTCTTAATCTGGGTGCAAGCGGTAGTTTGGACCTGAGCCACAAACTAGGATGAGAGGGAATGTGTCCTGGCTACAGGTGTGGGCACAGGAGGGTGGCAGAGAGAGATCGCCACTAAAATCGCCTTCCCAAGTGGCTCTCGGGATTCACGTCCCCATGAAGAGATACCACCAAAAATCTCCATCAAATATTGTAGGAAAAGGACGGGGTCTTCACAGTTATAATGGAAAGGGCTTGTTGGAAGAAATGCAGTTGGGAGGGGGTTGTCCATCCCATTCGTTTCCTTACCGAGAGCCTGCCTGAGAGGCCCCCTGACGTCTGAGGCAAAGCAGCAGCCCCAGGGAGGGAGGGGGCTGTGGGGGTGTAGGGGGTGGGGGTGTGTGGGAGGGGGATGGGCTGGATCAGTAACGTAAGAGGAACGGACCCTGGTCTAAATCTCTGGGCGCGGAACTAGAGCAACTGCGGGCGCCCGGAGACCCGTCCTAGAGATAAACATCCTGCCCGCCTCCCCAAAGCGATGACATGACAGATCATTTGATGAAATGACAAATGAAGATCTTAGTAATAAATTCCGACAGGAAGTGTTTCTCTGTCAGGAGGGTGGGTAGGTTTTGGAAGGGCCTTAAGGACTGAGGGAGTCGTCGGAACTGGGGGGAACCGTCTCCCTTCCCTGTCCCCCCATACCCGAGGCTCTCGGCGCTCCCGGGGTCTGGACGGGGGAGGTGTTTCGGCCTCTTACATCCATTCCCCACCCACACCATCTCTCTGGAAGCTTCTCCAGGACCCATGGTTCTCCTTTGTGCTGTTGCATCTCTGAGGCCGTGACTGCACAGCTGCTCCGAGCCACAGCGACACGAAGAGCCCCCCAGGCCGGGGGCCGGCTCCCCTCTGAGCTCTGGACGCCCGCAGTGGCGGAGCTGCACGCCCGCTCGGTCAGGACGCGTCGGACTCGCTCTGGCCAGTCCCCAGCGGGTCAGTCTTCACGTGAAACTGAACCCAAAGCACCCGCCCGAACCTCCGCCTGTCCGGGCTCCCCCTTGCTTCTTTCGCCCGCTGCCCTACGAGGCCAGCCCCTGGGCAGCGCCTTGCGGAGTCACCTTACTTTGTGTAAAGGGACAGATGGTGGCACTCCGGGGGGGGGGGGATGGATGATTTTGAACCCGAGCCTCGCGAACACCCAAAGCGCCCTACTTGTGGGTCACTCGCACGGTGGTGGGCAGGCCCACGGCGTTGCCGCTGTGGGCCAGCATCGCGTCCCCGTCGCCACCGCTGGCGGCCTGGCGACCTCCCGGGCCGTTGCGGCCCTCGTCGTGACGCTTGGCGATGCTTCTCGGTCGCGGCGCCTGCAGTTCTTCTTCCTCCAGGTTTATGTCATATATTTCGCCTTCAAATTCGACTGACAGGGAACGCGTCTGCCGAGTGTGGACAAATCTGGGCTTGTACTCTGGAAATAAGCGGGGACGCGTCAATACAGGGGTTCAGATGCACGGAAGGAGAGAAGAAAGCGATCACCTGACTCGATGAGCATGGTGGGCAGGGGCAAGCGGTACGCACGGCATTGCGAAGGTCACCATGCTGCCGTGGACGGGCCCCTGGCATTCCGGTCCTGGCCATGCCTCTGCATCACGGTTTGATGGGTGGGCTCTGGTCCAGGCCACCGCATCGCCCTGTGAGGGCGGCCATGCTTCTCTGGGCCTTGGGGGATTGCTAAGATGTTCCACTTAACTGTGAACTTCTACATTGGCAGTTTGTTTGAATAAGATTCTATTCCCCATTATAATAGTAATAATAATGATGATCATTTGTTGAGCTTTTGCTATGCATTATTCATCATACTTATCTCTAATCTATGATTTTGAAAGACAGGTAGTATAATAAATCTTTACATTAAAAAAAAACTTATCAGATTGTCCAAACAGGCTCATGAATTTGGTGTCGTTATTCTTATTTTGCGGACGAGAAAACTGAAGCTTTTAATGTTACACAGTAGGTTCACGTTCTAAGTCATTTGGATTCTAAACACCATGACGTCTTCCTACTACGTTGGGATGCTTTCTCAAAAAGGCAAATGCTGTAGACACTTGCTATTTGCATAAATAAGAGAAGACTGCTATGAAAAAAATTAAATTTTGCAAAAGCTTTCATCAGCCAACAGCCTTTTAATACCCGGCAGATGGAGGGTTATGCTAGGGGAGGCCAGCGTGTCTTCTGGTCACTATAGGCCACTGTCAAGGGTGTAGTGTGCTGCGTGAGAGCTTTCACATGTGAACACTGGCCCCTGCTTGTCAGATGCGCTTAGGCTCTGTGGGTGTGCTCACGTGGCCCTCCTTCCCGAGCCTCTAGAACAGGAAGGGGGGTAGGAATTAGAATCGCCTCCCTCTGCAGGATCCTGTTCTGATGGCAGTTTTCAGACGAGGAAATGCCTCCTGCTCTCAAATACATAAGATTCCTGGCTAGAAACAGGGGCCTCAGACTTCTTCAGTTTGTGCTCAATATTGAAATATCAATGTGCTTTCTGAACAGTGCTTAGGGAGCACCATCGGACTTCCTGGGAGAGAAGAGGCTGCCCCCGTTTCTGAGCTGAACATTGTAATCGGCTTCTGTTCAGAGTTAGTGTCACGGGGCCTTGTTCCTTGTGGGTTTTCCATTTGACATCTTTGTGCAAATTATTAAACCTGGCATTTTCTGTCAGGGAGGAAAGAAAATCTCCCAGGTTAATGGATCTCAGCCTTTTGGGTTATGGACGCCTTTAAGAACTTGTTGAAAGTTACAGACATCCAGAAAAATGTGCATATATATATACACATAGAATGTACTTAAATTTTTGGTTGAAATATTAGAGGGTTCATGATCCGCTAAAGTCCATCTGTAGAATCCAGGATAATAAAAAAAGCCTGCTCTAAGGGCTCCCACTATTCCAGTGAATGATCTGATTTCCTAATTTTGGACTTGGAATTGAGTTTAATAATGTATTTTATGTATTTCCAAATCAGTATGGAAAAGAATAACCACAGAAATGAGTCACTTTTCATTTTGTGCCACTAGATGGCACTAGACTCCCATTCTTTTATGAAAGTTAGGGGATCCGGTTTTCCATGTCTGCACGATCATTGGAATCTCAGAGCGTCTGACAAGAGTTTTTATAAAGTAACGTAAGGTAAACCAATCAGGACATTCGCATCGAGGTAAAACAAAACTGACCTGAACTGTAATACCCTTTGCCTCACTGATAGCTCTTCTGTCTATGTGCGTGCATGTTTTATGCCTGCTGCTTTCGCGGAATATACTGCATTCTATGCTTAAGTGAAAAAGCAAAATTTCAAATGATCTTAG
>NW_011888880.1:5076720-5080042 GCF_000151845.1 Pteropus vampyrus | reverse complement strand
TTTTTGTAAGATTTGAGGAAAAGGGCAACAGATAAGCAGGATATTTGAAAAGACTGGAGTGGGGTCAGCGACCGAAAGACCTAGTTTGCGAGTGAGGGCTGGACTCTTCCGGCTGGCAGCTAATTTCGCTAAGGCGCTGACTGAGAAGGGTTGACTGATAGCTGATATGAGACCTCTCACACAGGATTTATAATGTCTTATGGGACTTTGTCACAGCTCGAAAGCCTTCAGGACCCTAAAATGGTAGAAATGACAGGTGATGAAGAGGATCATTTTAGGATGCTCCCCACCCCCATCCCTTCCAAGTCACATGACTCAGGGAGCTGCTGAGTTTTATGGCTGGCGATGCTGGCCCTGTGCAGGACCCAGAGAGACACAGGCTGTTAAGGACTCTGAGAAAAGTCAGCTGTATAACAGAGGGTTTCTGCAAACTGCTCCCCACTGTCTGTGAGTCCAGCTCGTTACCCTTTGGGGGTTGGCGTGCTGTGCCGATGTCAATGGCCTTGGCCTAGTTCAACGCTTTCTCCTTCTATGGATAGCCGGTATTTACATTTCTGTAAGAATTATGAGAAAATAAGTATTCTCATTAACTAGGAAAGAGCTGGGGCAGACACTGCAAAGGGCTGCATCCCCATGAGCCGAAGGAGAAACAAGTTAGTTTAACACTTCAGACCAGGGAGAGAACATCTGGTGGGTTCCATACAGGCCCGCTTACATTTTCAGATCCCAAGACGACGATGGCTCAAATATCTCGAGTTTCACATGGGAAATGCTGGCAAAAGAAATTAATTCACTGTGTCATGAGCGGGGGTCCAAACGGGGGAGCTCCAAACTGTGATAAGTAAAAATGGGACCTTGAGCGTTTCTGTGCAAATTCTCTTAAAAAGAATACGATATCCTGGTTCACCTAGAGTATCTTATGACTGTTGACAGCAATGACAAATAAATCCCCAACACTGTTGTCCCATCTTCCGATGGTTGCTTCTATCAGGAATTCAGGTTTGACAAGACTAGACCTGTGGGAGAGTCTGTAATGAAACCCTCACCAAACCTTTTGGCGCGTTACATTTTTCATTAATATACTCAGAACGAAATTTAGAGAAGTTATGTTTGGCATTGCCTGGAAAGCTTTCCCTCGAATTATCCCAAACTGTATGCTTCTATGCATATAAACATTTCAAAGGTAGAAAGCCTGACAAACACAAAAGAATGTTCCCTTGACAAACACAAAAGTTTTTCCCTTACCCACTTCGAGGCCCTTAGGTCTGGGGTTGCACTGCCTATGCCCTTGGCAGCTTCTCAGCTCCATCAGCTGGACGTGCAGCTGATTCAGAACTCCTCGCTCCACCGTGTGCACTGTATTGGTGAGCTGTGGATCGAGAGGCCGGGATGACATTGTTAAGCTCGTGTGCTGGTTATTCTATTCTCAGTAACCTTCAGAAACAATGGAAACATAGTGACTTACCTGGTAAGGATCTGTATTCATATCGAAATACTCCAAGAAGCCAGTGGCGAACTCGCAGAAGAGAAAATTGTGCGTCTCGTTCACCGTACGCAGACACCAGTAGGTGTTATTGTTAGAGCTGGTGCAAGCACAGAAAGACCCCACTGTAGGTCAAGAAGAAAAACAAACTGAACAGAATGAACACAACAGAGGCGGGCCAGCCACTCCAGCGTGCCCTTGTCTTTACACTTCAAGACCTGCATTTTCTTTTTTTGTAAGTACGTGTGTGGGCGTGTTAAAAATAACTGTTTTCTTCCCTCTCTACACAAAGAGGGGAGACATGAGCCGATGTGATCTTGGATCAGGTGGTGTGCTTGTCTGCTTATTCGCCCCGTGTTTATCTGGCACCTCCTTTGTGTCAGGGGGTACAGCGTCTCACAGACATGGTCTCATCTTGAGAAACTTACAGTCTGGTAAGGGAGACAAATGTTAAGCAAAACCAACAATGAAACACAAACAAATGTGGTACGTTCTGTGGAGGAAAAAGATAGGCTGTAGAAAAGGGGCTTAACCCAGTCTGAGGCACAGAAAAGGTCTCTGTGAGAAGCGACATCACCCAGCTCTGAGGGTGACTAGGTCAGGGACAGGCACAGGCGTTCGGGTGGGTGAGGGGTCAAAAGCCTTTTAGGGAGCAGGAATAGCATATGCAAAGGCCCTGTGGTGGGCGGGAGCCTCGGATGCTGGAGGTAGAGAGAAACGCCAGGCAGCTGAGGTAAGGGAGCGTGGGAGGGAGTGGGCCAGAGCAGGACAGAACGTGGACGCAGGTTTTTGTTGGACATGTTAAGGGTTTTGCTCTTTAGCCTAAGAAAAACAGGACATAGTCAATAAGGCTCTGAACCCTCCGAGCAGAAGAGACCGGAAAGAGCAGGAGAGGAGTCTGGGAGATAGACTCAGGTGAGATTTCTCGGGCGTCTTGGGCAGGATGCTCTCAGCTCAGATGGGGAGAAGCAGGCAGAGGTGTGAGGAACTCCTGTCAGTTACGACACACTGTGGCTTCCTATTTCTCAATACTCATCTTCAAAGGGGCTCGCCACTCCTGCACATGACAAATCCGCTACTTCAAGAGCCCTGCTCCTGCCATTCCCTTCATCTGGGGTGCCCCACCCCCCTCGACAATGACCCCTTTCACATGGGTTGCTTCTCTTGGCCGATTAGGCTTCAGCTGAAATTTCACGTCTCCAGAAAGTCCTGTTACCCCCGCCCCCTCTACAAGGATCCCTTTTAATAACTCTGATCACCATGTCCTCACAGCATCGCTAGACCATGTCGTCGCTGCATTTCTCCCATTTACTTCCTCCTCACTGTACCTCATCCCCCCCAGAAGGTGCCAGGAGAGCAGAATATGAGGCGTGTCTTGCTCACTGTTGTGTCCACGCTGCTCGGCCCAGGGCCTGGTGGGGGACAGTCCCCCCCACCCCGAGCCGTGTGAATGACTGTCAGAGATCCCCACCCCGACTTTAGGGAACCCCACTGAAAGCTGAATGGTATGCCTTCGCGAGTTCGCTCAGCCTTCATGCGACTGTAAAGTTAAACGCAACCATGGACACTAAAATAAGAAGCTTCAGAATAGGAAGACAAAACAAAAATTCTCATGGGTTCTGCCTGGAACACCCCATCCCGGAACCCCAGTTTGAGAAACGCTGACCCGGGGGGTTTCCTGTGACTCTGCCAGTTAGAAGATTTGGCATTTCGGCTACTCCAAGGGGACAGACAGTAAGCCTTCAATCGGATGACATGCCGCAGAATTCGGGGTGTTATTGCTACGTGAGCTCAGTGAATGCTGTGTGCAGACCACTGAAGCCACTCTAAGCATTGATT
>NW_011888880.1:5064078-5066270 GCF_000151845.1 Pteropus vampyrus | reverse complement strand
GCCCCTGGGGTGGTCACCACGTGTGCCTTACTTGGGGTCCCCTGGTTCCTCAGGAACTGCCTCTGGCTCTTCCTCTGGCTTCTGCTGGCACGGTACCCAGACTCTCCACAACTGCACTCTTTGTCCTTGTCGTGGAAGCCACGGGAGTAGAGGTTCCGCGTGCTCTGCCGGACGGGGAGCAGGTCACCGGATCCTTTGCACTTGTGAATGCGAAGCTTGCCAGATGTGTCCTCAATGCACTGCCACTTCTGCAAAAGCCAACGCGAAAGCAGCTTACGGACCCCGGTCCAGGTGTGTTTTACGGAGGACTGCCGCGTTAGTGTTTAGACGTGCAGGCAACCCCGTTAATTGAGAGCGCGTGGAGAAAGGCAAGCTTTTAAGGGACCCTGCAATAGGTCGCCTCTCAGTCCTCTTAGTTACATCTCTCGTCGCAGGGAAATACACATGACAACAAAATCATTGGGAATCGGAACTACTTCCGTGACACTAGAGCCCAAAATTGATATATAAATCCTGGGCATCCAGACTAAACAGTCTTGAATGAAACACGTGAAAGCCCTTCCTTCACCAGGCACAGAGCACAGCTGTCAGGGCTGGCTCCCCAGACTCCTCTTTCTCCGGAAAAACAAAAGTGAAGGCTTTGTCCTCGGCCCCCGAATTTCTAATGTAAGCCAGGGAAGAGTGGCACATGAGGGGGACAAAGATGAGTGTAATCTGAGCCCATCACGGGATGAGCCAACTCGCATACACTCCAGACTTTAGCAGACGTGTCTGGCTGTCCTTCGTGCCTTTCCTTACCCTCCCGGCAGAGCAGGATGCTCCCAGAGACATCATCCACCTGCCCAAGATACGTGCACGGGGAGCTGGCACGGGGTTTCCTAGTCTGAGCCTTCTGTAGGGACTGCTGCAGATATAGCCACCTTAGTTCTGGATGCCTATGACATGGCAGCAGGTCTAGGTGTCTCTTGTTTCCTGAGAATCAATCAGTGCTTCTCCTGGGGGTCATTTCTATCTTAAAGACCTAATTACCTTTAAGATAGGGTCCTCCCTATCTCAAAGACCTAATTACCTTCCTTTAATTTTTTATTCTCCCCTTTCTTCCTCCCTAAAATGTTCACTGGGGATGCAGAAAAATACCGACCTTAATTTTAAGTTGATCGTGGTTATCACAACATGCTATCATGTAGTGTTATCAAACTTTTTGTCTTTTATGAGTATCGCCTGTGTGTAATTATGTTTAGATGGACACATTTCTAAATGGACACATTTCTAAACAGTGGCCAAAGCAATAACAATTGTAAAATTATGTGTTTGTTGTCTCAGCCATATATTTTCAAATATATATTAAAACGTAGAAAATGATTAAATTAAAGACATTCTTTCAGGCACCACGTAAAATAATCTCGTAAAGCCCCTCGTTGTACTTGTACAATATTTGGGGTAACGTTTTGATTTCAAAGTGTCCTAAGACAAGGCAAGGTTTGACCAACGGTCCCAGATGACTTAGTCAGCAGACAAATGACACTTGTGTACCAAATAGTGTGCCACCATCCACAGTGGGCGGAGGGACAGAGTGTAGCCTTGTTTTCTGTACTCCAGAGTCATCCACCTTCGATTAGTGCTGAATTATGCCAGTGGCCTTTGAGTTTCTACCACAGAGTTCCCAAATCTCAGACACACAGAACTCGTTCCATGATTTCCCTTTAGCCCCTATACACTCTTGATGCTATCGAATTTGATTATTTCAAGCCACATCAAGCTACAACTTTCTTTTGTGGCTTGGACAGAATGTCTTAAATGTTCAGCCTCTCCATCCTGAGAGGCAGGAGCTCAGAGCCAAGGCAACTAACTACCTGTTTACAAAGCCGTGAAAGGCAACATAAACAAGATTGGTCTAAGGACTAATTAAGTTAGAGATGATTTAAATAAAAAACAATAACCCTCCCCCCCAAAAACAAACAAACATACCAAAAAACAAAAACAAAAACAAAAAAAACCAAACCATGAAGTCGCCCTGACTAGGCACACAGAAGTTATGCCAGACAATGGGATTTTCAAAAGCTCCCCTGGTGAGTCTAACGAGCAGCTGAGGTCAAGAAACACTGCTTTAAAGTCACGAAATCTGGTTACTGGACCTCTTTGCAGCCGGATCCCATGAAAAGGGCAGGAGGAATAGATTTAGGTCTCAGGAG
>NW_011888880.1:5062169-5064028 GCF_000151845.1 Pteropus vampyrus | reverse complement strand
AAAAATACCGACCTTAATTTTAAGTTGATCGTGGTTATCACAACATGCTATCATGTAGTGTTATCAAACTTTTTGTCTTTTATGAGTATCGCCTGTGTGTAATTATGTTTAGATGGACACATTTCTAAATGGACACATTTCTAAACAGTGGCCAAAGCAATAACAATTGTAAAATTATGTGTTTGTTGTCTCAGCCATATATTTTCAAATATATATTAAAACGTAGAAAATGATTAAATTAAAGACATTCTTTCAGGCACCACGTAAAATAATCTCGTAAAGCCCCTCGTTGTACTTGTACAATATTTGGGGTAACGTTTTGATTTCAAAGTGTCCTAAGACAAGGCAAGGTTTGACCAACGGTCCCAGATGACTTAGTCAGCAGACAAATGACACTTGTGTACCAAATAGTGTGCCACCATCCACAGTGGGCGGAGGGACAGAGTGTAGCCTTGTTTTCTGTACTCCAGAGTCATCCACCTTCGATTAGTGCTGAATTATGCCAGTGGCCTTTGAGTTTCTACCACAGAGTTCCCAAATCTCAGACACACAGAACTCGTTCCATGATTTCCCTTTAGCCCCTATACACTCTTGATGCTATCGAATTTGATTATTTCAAGCCACATCAAGCTACAACTTTCTTTTGTGGCTTGGACAGAATGTCTTAAATGTTCAGCCTCTCCATCCTGAGAGGCAGGAGCTCAGAGCCAAGGCAACTAACTACCTGTTTACAAAGCCGTGAAAGGCAACATAAACAAGATTGGTCTAAGGACTAATTAAGTTAGAGATGATTTAAATAAAAAACAATAACCCTCCCCCCCAAAAACAAACAAACATACCAAAAAACAAAAACAAAAACAAAAAAAACCAAACCATGAAGTCGCCCTGACTAGGCACACAGAAGTTATGCCAGACAATGGGATTTTCAAAAGCTCCCCTGGTGAGTCTAACGAGCAGCTGAGGTCAAGAAACACTGCTTTAAAGTCACGAAATCTGGTTACTGGACCTCTTTGCAGCCGGATCCCATGAAAAGGGCAGGAGGAATAGATTTAGGTCTCAGGAGCTCAGATGAATGAGTCTTTGAGAGGGGTGCATGTGTTTTAGGCGTGTGCGTGAAAAGGATCTGGGTCAAGAAATGTGCTGACGGAGCCAGGCCCGAGCATGACGGCAGCCGAACGGCACACATGAGCAGCTCATGGCTAAACCAGTTCTCACTCTCGTCCCACAGTTCCTTGACGAGTGACAGAACTGAGTCTTCTTATCCCACGGCTCTGCCATTTAATGTGGAGACCAGTGATTTCCAAGCCTGGGTTTGTAGCATTCCCAGATATGCCCAATCGGCTTGAGGAGGTGCCATGAAATTCTCAAAAAAGTTGTCAGAGACTCATACACAAGTGTATTAAGAAATAATTATATGCCACGTAGAATTCGTGCTGGTGAAATTGTTGTCAAAATAAATAACCTTTCATAGTTCTATAAAGTTTGGAAATCGATGGTGCTTGAGTGTCTGTCTAGATCTGTCTCAAATCCAAATGGTTTAAGATATATCTATCCACCTGGATAATCTCTACCTCGAATACTCACAAACATGAGAAGTGACTACTTAATGCCTCCAGTAGCAAAGGAAGCCATTGGTGGATTCACAATTCAAGCCACGTAGAAGCTTATGAACTGCTGTATTTTCTATCGGACAGAAATATTGGCTAACTTCATTCTGGAAAAATAATGGCCTTTTGTCTTTTTGTGGTTGCAATTTATCTCAACTTCAGTACAAAAACTAATGTTTAAAACACACAACTATGGTGAAAACCTTCCTTAGTTTTATAACCACAGTGCGTTAAAAATTCTGCCTTTGTGTG
>NW_011888880.1:5061125-5062119 GCF_000151845.1 Pteropus vampyrus | reverse complement strand
GGGGACTCACGGTTCCAGAAGGGGGCCGTCTGCCAGTGGTTGTTGTCGTGCGTGAAGCAGGTGAGGCCGGGGAGGCTGCACTCCTCCCCCTTCCTCTGCCTTTTCTTCTCCTTTCTCTCCTTCTTCCTCCGTCGGCTCTCCTTGAAAAGCTGTAGTTTGCTGTCCACTTCCTGAGCGGCCTCCCTGTTCCGATCAGAGGGGCTTTTTAATGGCCAGAAAGCGCTTTCTCGGTTAAAAGTAGGATTGTTGCTCGTCGGTTAAAAGTAGGATTGTTGCTAGGACCCTCACACAAATATTTAGACACCCGACAGCAGATACGCAATAGTAGATGGCTTTTATTTTCCACGGAGGCCCTCAGACACCATTGGTGACGGTGAGGACAAATCCGCTGGGTGACAGGCTCTCTGAGGAGTTCACTCAGCATTCACAGCATCGACATTTTCTTCCTCATTCACATGTAAACACGGATGGAAGGAAATGTCAACAGGAACCAGCAGACCCTGCTGGCCACCTGGTTTGGACGAACGACTTAACGTCCTGGGCTGTCAGTCATGAAGTCCACGGCTGGTTGGACTAGATGGCTTGGATTCTAAAATTTTTTGATAAATTCGACAATCTAGGCTTGGAAAGAATTTTCTTTTTTTTTATTATCTTGGCTTCACCGGAAAGGCTCAAAATTTGTCGAGGCTCATATACTAAATCCCGTTCTCATGCAAAATTTGCCATTTAAAAAAAAATACGTATATTTCTTCCACCTTCAGAATTGCCCACCACAGTGACCTAATCCAGGGGGATCCACACCTCCCAGTCGCTCTGCATGAACGGCCGTGTGTGGAGTCATCTGTGGTTACGTACGACACAAGAGCTCGACACAAGAGCTCACACGGAGCTTGCCCAGCCCCCCGGAGGGCTCCGTGGCATCGCCCTGCTCCCCTGGCAAGGTGTGGGCTTCTTTTCAACTTCTGGAGCCAGACGCCTTCCCGCCTGAAGCTGC
>NW_011888880.1:5043383-5061075 GCF_000151845.1 Pteropus vampyrus | reverse complement strand
CCTGGAAGAGCTGAGGGTACAAGTAGATTCTTGTAGAGCACAAAAGTATAGGCAGAATTTTTAGTGACTTAGCCTATTTAGAATACAACCTGCATTTTTCCATTAGCCAAATTCTTGCTGACTTCCTCAGGGAGAGAGATAGGAGGAAAGGCTGTTTCCTTCCTGAAGGGTTGAATTTAACCACACCTGAGGTCTGGCACTGTCCTTGGCACTGCTGATGTATGTACAAAATCAAATACATATGTGCATGCATGTGAACACACATGCACACACACATGTACCCACATATACTACATATATACATATACCTACATACATTCTTGTATTAAAGAGCCACTGACAAAAATGCCAATTATTCTCTATCCCGTGGACCCTTTGAATAAGTCATAGACCCTATTAGATAGAGTAATTAGCTAGAGGCTTTGACAATCTTCTTAGTGGCAAGCGTACTAGGAATTTTAATGAAATGTAATTGCCACACATTGGCCAAGTCATTTTAGTGTTCGATATCGTGCCAATTTTTATGGGTGGGCAATAAAACCTTGAAATAGCTTCAGCTAAAATGGTCGTCTTCCTTGACAGTTTATAGAGGGCGGCGAAGAAAGAGAATTTTTAAAAGAATTGCTCTGAAACTCATGTCACATGCCATTTAAATGTTCAAAATAATGAGACGATTTTGTATTTCATAAGAGTTTCCAGAATCAGATGAAAGCATGATCTCAGATGAGGCACCTAATGCGACTTGGAGTCGGCCTCGAGAGCGAGCTCTTTCAAACAAGTGCCCTTGCAGAAACATAGATGTCACACTGTCTCGCTTTTATCTACAGCCTTGACCTTTATCAGTAAATCAGGTAATTGGCCAAATCCAATTACCTGAAGATGGTCTCCAGCTTCACTGACCACTCACTCCCCCTGCAAATTCCTCTCCTGCTTTGTGGGACAATGCCATCTCGTTTCTCCCCCTGCCGCTCGGATTTCACCGTTTAGAAAGCATTCACTCCCCGATGTTCCTGCAGACCTACTGCGCGCGGGGTGCTAGATGAAACTATCTACATAACTTAAGTTGTTATTACTTCATTTTAGCCTTTCCGACCACACTGGAACTTCAGATTAAGGACAAGGATCAAGTCTCTTACTCCCAAATTGTGCCCTGATGTTAGCTCACCATCGAATCACTGTTTAATAATTATGTCTTAGCGTTTTTGAGTGATTATATGTATGTGTACACACACACACACACACACACCTGTAGGTAAATAACACCTGATGCAGGAGAGGAGGATGGCTATGTTGGTACAAGGACCCTGTGTGCGGCTAGTTTAGTGGAACCAAACCTCATGAGATATATGTCAAATGCCTTTCAAACAATTCCTTTGAACACCATTGTCACCTCCATTATTATCACCATTTAGTAAATTCTTACTTGATGCGAGGAACTGGTCTAGAGCACTGTATGTAAATTTAATCATTTAATCTTCACAACAACCTAAAGCACTGCCAGCATTCATTTATTGGAATAGAAATATCACTTATTGTAGTAGTGAATAATACCATCTATATTCTGCCTGGGACTTGGGAATCGTATTTTATACCCGTATCAATGTAAAAAATCTGGACTTTCAAGCTAAGAAAGCCTGGATCTGAATGCCCAGCTTTATCACATTGCTGGTGGCCTTGAGCAAGACAGCCACACAGTCCAAGCTTCTATAGGGTCACAGGCATTACAGATAACGTACAGGAAGTCAGCCCGTGGTGGGCACTCAGCAGAGGAGCCGCTGTTATGATTATCATTATTATTACACACACACACAGTTTATTCCTCAAAGAGTTTGCCTAATGTCAACTTGATGAGAGGCAGCCATTCATAACGGAGATAAGTATTAGGCCAGGGATCTGAAGACCTCGATTTTAATTTTCTTTCTCTGGTAACTTTATGGCCTTGAGCAAACTGCAGAATCTCTTTGTTCTTCCAGATTCCACATCTGGTAAAATAATATTTGCTCCTCCTGGCCTCAAGGATATGCCATGAGGATAAATTGTTGAGTGTTTTCGGAGGTCTGAGGAAAAGATGCACTCTGTGAATCAGAGCCTGATTCAGTACTATCATAATTGACCTTTAAAAGTGGTTTTCTAATCCTTGGGCAAGTGTTTCCGAGGTGTTAACCCTACATAACATTGTAATTATGATTTCGTGAGGAGACTGTGGCTTTGAATCACGTAGATCTCAGTTGGAACTTATACTTGTCACCTTTCTAGCTGTGAGACTTGGATCCAGTTACTTTCCTGTCTGAGCTTCAGTCTCATCATATTTAAAATGGGCATAAATATCTGTTTTCTAGAACAGCTTTCAGGTGTCAAATGGTCCATGTCGCAAGCCGAGCACAGCATCAGATGACAGAAGGCTGGCTCCTGGCTGCTTCCCTTCCCGCGCGGCCGCTAGGCGACCACTACAGTTTCCGTGTTCTGAATTGTATGTTATTTCTCAACTTGCTTCAGAATGTTCTATATTCTTATTTATCCCTACTTATGCCCATTTTCTTGAGGGAGAAACAAAAAATCTGGCTACAAGTTTTTCGAGTTCCACTGCAATGAAAGCTGAATTTTCCACACACACACAGATAATTCCTCCATTATTATATGTCTTATTACGTGGATTTGGTCATAACGCAGGCCAAATCATATTCTTTAAAATAGGGGTCCCCCAACCCCCAGGCTGTGGACCAATACCGGTCTCTGGCCTGTTAGGAACCGGGCTGCACAGCAGGAGGTGAGCGGTGGGTGAGCAAGCGAAGCTCCATCTGCATTTGCGGCCGCTCCCCAGCGCTGGCATCACCGCCTTGGCCCCCCCTCGCATCATCAGGCATTAGATTCTCATGGGAGCACCGGTCCCCGGTACCAAAAAGGTTGGGGACAGCTGCTCTGAAATGCAGCAATCATACAGCTATTTCTGACAAGCCGATTATCCTTTAGGCCAGTACCCACTTCATGAGAAGCAGTTACCTGCATGTGGGTGCGCGTTTAGAAATTTTATCTCGATATTGGGGAAGGCAGAAAGACCATATAAACATCCTTGTTCAAACTGCTACTTAGCTCGAGCCATTTTCGATTTTCTCCTGCTTTTTTTTTTTTTTGAGATGGGGTGAGGTGGGACAGGGGAGAAAGAGTGGAAAGCAGGAAGAAGCTGATGAGGGAGAATACGTTTCCTCCTTTAGATTTTAACCCAGGTGATTACTTGTAAAAGTCGGGGTTGAAATGTTGAGAGAAGTACAGTTCTTGCAGCTCAGGGACAATGAAACCGGTGAACAGACCAAGGCCCATACTCCGCGCTGGCCGAGTGCTTGTTATAAGCCAGGTACTGTTCCAGATGCTTAATATGAGATGTTTAACTCATCTAATGTTTACAGCCACCCTCTGAGGCAGGTACCACTGTGCCCATTTTATAGGTAAAGAAACTGAGGCAGAGTTAGGTTAAGTAACTTGCCTGTGTCACATACCAAGTGTCATGCTAAGGCACCTTGGCCAGGACACCAGTAGGAAAGGAGAGAGGCTGGGGCGGAGTATGAGGCGTCGGGTGGGCCTCAGTGGAGGGGCCAGCCTGTGGGAAGGCAGAGGCAGCCACCTGCACGCAGACAGACAGTTCTATCTAAGTGACGGGAGGAGGGGCACCTTACCAGAGCATTTGTTAGGGAGCCGTGGGAGATAAGATACTGTCGCACAGATGAAACAGGGCGGGGCCACGCGATGTGGTTTGCGAGTGGCATCTGTCCTTACGTTTGTCTGTTTCTGACTTGTTGGCGACACCATTAAAGACGGTTTGACGTTGAACTCTGCGGTTTGCATTGTGAAAAACGCACAGACGCCTAAACATCTAAGTAGGTGCACGGCTGTTGCGTGCGGGCTGAGGGAGGAGGAGGCAAGCTTTAGAGGCCGAGCTGTCCACACTAGGCCCTGTGCAGGCAGGGGGTCGTGCCAGGGGATGGCAGCGGGGCTCAGTCCCTCTGCTGGTCCCCGCTGGAACCTGGGGAACCGGGGGAAAATGTCTGGGAGCCGCGCAGCTATTTTAACCAGAGCTCAGTGAGTTTCTGTCAATTTCTGGCAAACTAGCAATTCCAGCCAGATCTTGCTGGTAAATGTCTTTTTATTTCTGCTGTGCAGCTGGTCACAAAAGGTCTGAGGGATAATTTTTGGATGAGAACATAAATCCTGGAGCTAAACCAGTGTATACTCAATAAGCTACATTCTTATTTCCTTTGCTTGCTGCTGGGGTCCTTTTAGAATTTTAACTATCTTTGATTTTATATGGATACAGGAGTAGAAAGGCAAACTACGTTTGTGAAGATGCCAGAACTCAACAACTCCACAAAGGGACATGGCTTTTGCTCTACAGAAACAAAATGGTTTTTACTCTTAAATAACAGACTATATATAAAATACACTTCAAAACTGAATGTTCAGAGAATTTTTCTTTTATGCAACTCCTGCTTATGGAGTAAAGATCTATACCTAGAAGAAGAAGAAAAACTAAGGCTTACCCTGCGCGAATGCTTCTCAATTTTGGCTGCTCGTGGGAATCTGAGGAGCTTGAAACAAAACAAACCCAAACAAAACACAACACACAAAAGGCCAAACCACTGATGCCTGGGTCCCATCCCCAGAGGTTCTGAGTTAATTTAATTTGTCTGGGGTGAGGCTCCAACAGCAGCGTTTCCAAAGCTGCCTCGTGATTCTAATGTGCAGCCAGAATTGAGCATCATTGGTCTATGTTCTCTGCTGGACCAAAGTCTTCTCAGACAGAAGTCGAGATCTGCACATGAGAGTGTGTGTGTGTGTGTGTGTGTGTGTGTGTGTGTGTGTGTGTGTGTGTGTGGACATAAATGTACTTGCGGGTGTAATGCCAGCTGAGAGAGTGGTGGGAATTCACACTCAGCCTAGTATTACTGCAGGAACATGGAAGTAATACACACACACACATATGTCCATGCTGTCTTAATTAGTCCCTGCTGGTTGTCTGTTCACACAGCAAGAGAAGGGATGCCAAATGTCTGGGATTCCGGCCCATTTCCACTCCCTGTTGGTTTCACAGGAATGAAGACAACAGGTGAGAGGGCCTGGAACAGCACCGCCAGCCAGCATCCGCACACCGCTTCACGGGCCATCCAGCCTGTGCATAGATGATACCGCTTTGTCCTCACAAGGCTGAGATTCATTTTCTTCATTTTAGAGAGAGAACACCCGAAGACTCAGGAGCAATTAAGTGTCCTGTCCCAGAACACATAACTAAAATTACTGGATGCCAATATTCTAACCCAAACCTTGTGATTTCAACTCTTCTTAAAATGTACTCTACTTCCTGCATCCACCCTGGTCCTGCCCCGCATGCCTCAGGTGAGCAGGCATGGGGGTATGGAGGGAGGGAGCACGTGCTATCTCCCTGGGGATCAGGACTACAGGGAACAGGGCCAATTGTGTTGATTTTTCCTTTGCACCCCATGGAGGGTCAAATGAAGCAGAAGACTGCGTTGCCTTTGAGCACCCTGCGCTGGAGAAGCAAACACGGGCCTTGGGCCAGGTATGAAGTCATTGTCAAGAGAAGAGATTCCAGGCAACTTAGTTCCAGCCTTGGCTGTCGCCTTGACCCTGCACAGTACGATCCCATGATTCCAGACCTTTTTCTTCCTCTTTAAATGTCAGTGATATTATAACTAAAAAGTAGCCAGACAGAAAGAGCAAAAGGCCAAAATATATAAAGATTCTACAGAACACAACTTAGCTAGGTCAGGTTTGACCTAGAGATGCGCTAACCGCCTCAAAGAAGCTCCACGTTTTCTTGATGTTTCCAGACTCTTAAGAAAATCGCCATCGGGATGTAGTCTCATTTCCTGTCTTGCTACTTCAGGCACTTCTAAAAGAGATTGTTGCTCATGTTACATATTCATGCGCTGGAATCCGAATTCAAAACGCTCAACACAGAAATAAACCAGCAGAGGAAAATTCCAGGGAGCTCGATAGTAAAGCATTTCACAGAGGCAAAACAAGTTTAGGAAAATATGAAAAGGCCAAGTGAAGTTTTTGAGGTAGTTAGCATTCAGCACGCGAGCGAAGAGCTTGGGCCAAATACCATAATCGCGTTTATGCTCCATTTTCCCCTTAAGATAGATATTCAAATTTTGGCGCAAGCCACGCGGAGAGGTTTGCAAAACTATATGCTAAAAAAGAGGCAGTTTGCCTTATTCTCCAGCAGTAATAATGCTTGCCGCTTAGAGGGCTGAACTAGTAACAAGACCACGCATCTGCATGAGGCATATTTCACACCGAACATTTCCAGCTGCTAAACAGAAGTAAACGAGCCCACTGAGGCTCGAGCCCACTGAGGCTGGGGCACAAGTCCTGTTAACGATACGAAACAATCCTGAGGTCTTAGTCATAACGATACTTCGAGCCTCCATAAGAAGGATCGGAGGACTTCAAATTAAAATATAATGAATAAGTCTAAGCTTCTCCCCTGAACACTTGAAAATGAAGACTTCCCAGGGTGCCCTGAGGGCCTGGTGTCACCCCTTCCTTCACCGGCCTTCCCACCTCACCCTTGTCTATTTCGAAGGGATCCCTGTGCGCAAAAGGATGCGGAAATCCAGCGAGTAGGAGCATCAAGTTGTTTATGATGAACTTTTCTTCAGTAAGCTGGATTCCTTATAAAAAGAGTATAATGAATGAGGCCATTTGAATATTAACCGGGCTGCTCATTTCATGCATCTGATATGTTGAACTGGTGTTGGCTAATTGTGTGGTATCTAGAGGTCAGATAAGTTTTTTTTTTTTAAAAAAGACTCAGCAGATTTGATCTTCTCTTCACCTAGTTAATGTGACTTACCTAGGAAGGCAGCGAGGGGCCTGAGTTTTTGAAGCAGACAGCTCAGCTCTGCCACTCACCAGCTGCCCATTGAATGGAGATGACAACGCTTACCTCACTTGATGGATGTGAGGATTAAATTAAGCCGATGCATATAAAACCCCATACACAGTGCTTCACATAAGATAAACGCTTGATAAATATTATGTTTCTCTTTCCTCCGATTTTGGTCTAACTTGGAGTGACTGAGGCAGACGCTCAGTTCCTTTTATCATGACATAGCATTTCTTTTAGCGAGTTCAGATTTCCACGAGGAGTGCTTAAAATAGTTTGTGTTCACACGTTCTCACCTTCCTTAAACACAGGTCCATGTTAATTCATCACATGGTGTTTCTGTAGTTCTCACTGATAGCAGTTAATATTCTGGGTAGCCCTGAATTCTATTGTAATGTTTTTATGAATGAAGAAGGATCATTCCAATGAAATAGGTGATGTCAGAAATTCTGTGAATTGAGGCAGAAACAGTAAACAAACAGAATGTGGTTTCCCTTTTCATTTCTCCATCCTTGGTCATAGATTCTGTCCCCTTCTCTGAGTTAGGTGACATCTGACTTATTCCAGAGTAGGAAGACTCCATCATGGCTCTTGGGGGGTTCAATGCCCAGAGACTCAGGATCTACCCATGAACTTGGCTAAGCAGCCTCTCGATCCTTCTCGATGACCTCAAGGGTGGTGCCTCTCCTCAGATGGAACCGGTCTCTGATCTTTCTAACCGGGCTACCGTTTCATGTGACGGATATCTTGAACTGGTGTTGGCTAATAGGGTGGATATCTAGAACTCTCTCTGAGAGCACCATCCTCTTTAACTAGAAGAAGCCCAAGCAGTGAGGAGGGGGGCTAGTTTGGACCAGTGAGACAATTCTCAGTCAGGGGAGAGGTGTCATAGTGAACATTCCATGATCGCTATGGAAAACTTACTTATACATTATTTTATATGTTGAAAACCTTTTAAATGAGAAATGGAGATGCACGTGGGCAGTGGTGAAGCAAAGCGGAGCCACTCACCTGTCCAGGTTGTTCGCAGGCTGTCTGGTATCTGGACTGCTGGCATAGCTCTTTGACCCTCTCATATTTGGGCAAGTGATTTGACTGTTGGATATTCTTGCTGGAGTCTTCCTTCTTACGTAGAAATTTCCTTTGACAGAAAGAGAAAAGCTTCTTATGTGAGAAACGATCTGAGTTACCTTCCCTGAGACCTACCTGCCTGTTCTCTTTCTCTTCCCTGTCACATGACTTCCCATTCTTCAAACAGCAAGAAATAGATGTTAAGGCTCTAACCACAGGGGTTCAACATTTGATGAGTTCTTTGTGACAAGCCAGGTATTATAAAGATGAGAACTCAGGATAGGAAAAATCATTTTCCTGCCAAGCATTAATGTCAAAACTTTGGACATAAATGTTTAGCTTTATAGGCTCAAAATTCTTTTTGCTAAAAAGCAATTATAGAAATAATTTCTTTCAATGTGTGTATGGAGAAAACCAAAGACAATGAGCATTATAAATCAAAAGGGGAAACCCAGAAGTAACTACAGAGATATTTATAATCTCATATATTTGTGTATTTCAAACTAAGAAAGGCACATAAGGAAGAGAAGTAGAAAGATGTCAGGTAGGATTTGGAAAGGATGGTTAAGAAAGTCGATTGGTCAAATTTCAAGGCTGAGAAATGCAGCGTTGAAATCCATAGCCATATAAAGGCTTTGGTGTCTTTTAGAATTTATTCTTTGCCATTCTGATGCAACGATATTTAGCCTGCTGGCCAGCAAACAATGACCAGCAAATTGTTCATCTCGTTACTAGGCTTACAAAATCTGCATGCTTAGTAAACCAAAACAAGGGGGAAAAATAGCCAGCAGCGAGAGCTACCCACTAGGACCGGTTCCCAGAAGTGGCCCAGGGACCAGTAATTACCCTCTCTCCACGAGGAATGTATCCCGCCAAATTTTGGCCTTCTTGTTTGTGCGAAACCTGCAAGCAAAATAATAATATTTACAGTTGGCATCTGGACGTTTTTCCCAGCGGATCTGTGCTAACGGTTTATTTAAAGGAACACCTCTCACTTCCCACAGCCTTGTCTGCGTCTCCATCAACACGCTACACACAAACAACTGAGAAATTCTCGGCTCGGGGGGACCCATGCCGGCCTCCACCTCTTTCAGTTGCTGGCTGGCTCTGGGTGCCAATGTGCCTGGGATGGGCAGAGGGAAAGAAAATGGACATACCTGTTACCTGGCTTTTCCAGGTCCAGAAGTTTGAGGACAGACTTGCCGTCCACATCGGGAGGTGGGTCGAGCCCAGCGATGTCCAGGATCGTAGGTGCCAGGTCGATATTTAGAACGATCTGCGGGACTCTGCAAAGGGACAGATGGTTAGGTCCCAGACCCGGCGCCAGTGGAGAGTAGCACTAAGGACAGTTTTCTCCACAGCACGACTCACTGGCTTTCAGTGCCCCTCCCCCGTCTCCTGGTCACCTACGGAGAGTAGGCTACATTTGGCAGGGTGGTTGACTGGTCAGCAGTGATGGCACAGAGCAAAGTTAACTGTCTGTCACAGTCGGGGTTGGAGTGATGTCCAGGCCCCTGAGCTCTGGCCAGACTGTCAGACAAACTGTGACACACGGTTTTTCTAGGGTGTATACTCTCTTCCAAAACCCAATGGCCTGTAACTCCTCTGTTGAACTAAGGCTTTAAATCAATCTTCGAGGAAGGACGCGGGTTTTATAGTTGGTCTTTCCAACACAAAGCCTTCTGACTCTAGTTCCGACTATCCCTAAGGTGTTTGCAACGCTCTGAAGAGACATAATAACGCTCTCCACAGAAGCCCTCCCTCCTGTCACCACCTTCTCCCCGGGAGGCACAGAGACGAGACTCCGATGTCCAGATTCTGGGCCAGATGCTGCTGCTTCAGGACTGGGGGCGCCGACAGAGGTACACACGCTACCCACTGAGCTTCCTCACCGTTAACTCTGGGGTCCAGGCTACATTTTCTTTAAGGACCAGCTTTTGAATTCTACTCGCATTCTTTACTTTCACTCTTTCCGTAAGTGTTTCATGTACGCGATCTCATCTCATACGAAATGCTCTGTCGCGGCTGGCAGGGCGTACGAAACCCACTTACGATGAGAAAACAGAGATGCAAAGGGACGCAGTGGCTTGCCCAAGGTGACAGAAATAGAACTCCAGTCCTTCAGGCCTCTTTTAAAAGAAAATCATGCTTTCTAAAAATTTAATTAAAAAAATTCTTTAGTCATAATTAAAACAAAAAACGAAGCAGAAGGCACTCAAGATGAGATCCCTACAGATCACATTCTGCGTCGTACACGGCCCGTGTAACATGGAGTCTGGCCAGTTTGAGAGAACGAATCATTGACACAGTTGTTTTCCCTTTCTCTTTAAATAGTATACTTTAGTTAATGTAACATGTGGTGGGGGGCGGGGCGGGGTATAGGCTTTCATCTTCTAAATTACCAAACTACATACCCTGCATTTTTTGCTCTGTCCCCTTCTCTGAGTTAGGTGACATCTGACTTATTCCAGAGTAGGAAGACTCCATCATGGCTCTTGGGGGGTTCAATGCCCAGAGACTCAGCATCTACCCATGAACTTGGCTAAGCAGCCTCTCGATCCTTCTCGATGACCTCAAGGGTGGTGCCTCTCCTCAGATGGAACCGGTCTCTGATCTTTCTAACCGGGCTACCATTTCACGTGACGGATATCTTGAACTGGTGTTGGCTAATAGGGTGGATATCTAGAACTCTCTCTGAGAGCACCATCCTCTTTAACTAGAAGAAGCCCAAGCAGTGAGGAGGGGGGCTAGTTTGGACCAGTGAGACAATTCTCAGTCAGGGGAGAGGTGTCATAGTGAACATTCCATGATCGCTATGGAAAACTTACTTATACATTATTTTATATGTTGAAAACCTTTTAAATGAGAAATGGAGATGCACGTGGGCAGTGGTGAAGCAAAGCGGAGCCACTCACCTGTCCAGGTTGTTCGCAGGCTGTCTGGTACCTGGACTGCTGGCATAGCTCTTTGACCCTCTCATATTTGGGCAAGTGATTTGACTGTTGGATATTCTTGCTGGAGTCTTCCTTCTTACGTAGAAATTTCCTTTGACAGAAAGAGAAAAGCTTCTTATGTGAGAAACGATCTGAGTTACCTTCCCTGAGACCTACCTGCCTGTTCTCTTTCTCTTCCCTGTCACATGACTTCCCATTCTTCAAACAGCAAGAAATAGATGTTAAGGCTCTAACCACAGGGGTTCAACATTTGATGAGTTCTTTGTGACAAGCCAGGTATTATAAAGATGAGAACTCAGGATAGGAAAAATCATTTTCCTGCCAAGCATTAATGTCAAAACTTTGGACATAAATGTTTAGCTTTATAGGCTCAAAATTCTTTTTGCTAAAAAGCAATTATAGAAATAATTTCTTTCAATGTGTGTATGGAGAAAACCAAAGACAATGAGCATTATAAATCAAAAGGGGAAACCCAGAAGTAACTACAGAGATATTTATAATCTCATATATTTGTGTATTTCAAACTAAGAAAGGCACATAAGGAAGAGAAGTAGAAAGATGTCAGGTAGGATTTGGAAAGGATGGTTAAGAAAGTCGATTGGTCAAATTTCAAGGCTGAGAAATGCAGCGTTGAAATCCATAGCCATATAAAGGCTTTGGTGTCTTTTAGAATTTATTCTTTGCCATTCTGATGCAACGATATTTAGCCTGCTGGCCAGCAAACAATGACCAGCAAATTGTTCATCTCGTTACTAGGCTTACAAAATCTGCATGCTTAGTAAACCAAAACAAGGGGGAAAAATAGCCAGCAGCGAGAGCTACCCACTAGGACCGGTTCCCAGAAGTGGCCCAGGGACCAGTAATTACCCTCTCTCCACGAGGAATGTATCCCGCCAAATTTTGGCCTTCTTGTTTGTGCGAAACCTGCAAGCAAAATAATAATATTTACAGTTGGCATCTGGACGTTTTTCCCAGCGGATCTGTGCTAACGGTTTATTTAAAGGAACACCTCTCACTTCCCACAGCCTTGTCTGCGTCTCCATCAACACGCTACACACAAACAACTGAGAAATTCTCGGCTCGGGGGGACCCATGCCGGCCTCCACCTCTTTCAGTTGCTGGCTGGCTCTGGGTGCCAATGTGCCTGGGATGGGCAGAGGGAAAGAAAATGGACATACCTGTTACCTGGCTTTTCCAGGTCCAGAAGTTTGAGGACAGACTTGCCGTCCACATCGGGAGGTGGGTCGAGCCCAGCGATGTCCAGGATCGTAGGTGCCAGGTCGATATTTAGAACGATCTGCGGGACTCTGCAAAGGGACAGATGGTTAGGTCCCAGACCCGGCGCCAGTGGAGAGTAGCACTAAGGACAGTTTTCTCCACAGCACGACTCACTGGCTTTCAGTGCCCCTCCCCCGTCTCCTGGTCACCTACGGAGAGTAGGCTACATTTGGCAGGGTGGTTGACTGGTCAGCAGTGATGGCACAGAGCAAAGTTAACTGTCTGTCACAGTCGGGGTTGGAGTGATGTCCAGGCCCCTGAGCTCTGGCCAGACTGTCAGACAAACTGTGACACACGGTTTTTCTAGGGTGTATACTCTCTTCCAAAACCCAATGGCCTGTAACTCCTCTGTTGAACTAAGGCTTTAAATCAATCTTCGAGGAAGGACGCGGGTTTTATAGTTGGTCTTTCCAACACAAAGCCTTCTGACTCTAGTTCCGACTATCCCTAAGGTGTTTGCAACGCTCTGAAGAGACATAATAACGCTCTCCACAGAAGCCCTCCCTCCTGTCACCGCCTTCTCCCCGGGAGGCACAGAGACGAGACTCCGATGTCCAGGTTCTGGGCCAGATGCTGCTGCTTCAGGACTGGGGGCGCCGAGAGAGGTACACACGCTACCCCCTGAGCTTCCTCACCGTTAACTCTGGGGTCCAGGCTACATTTTCTTTAAGGACCAGCTTTTGAATTCTACTCGCATTCTTTACTTTCACTCTTTCCGTAAGTGTTTCATGTACGCGATCTCATCTCATACGAAATGCTCTGTCGCGGCTGGCAGGGCGTACGAAACCCACTTACGATGAGAAAACAGAGATGCAAAGGGACGCAGTGGCTTGCCCAAGGTGACAGAAATAGAACTCCAGTCCTTCAGGCCTCTTTTAAAAGAAAATCATGCTTTCTAAAAATTTAATTAAAAAAATTCTTTAGTCATAATTAAAACAAAAAACGAAGCAGAAGGCACTCAAGATGAGATCTCTACAGATCACATTCTGCGTCGTACACGGCCCGTGTAACATGGAGTCTGGCCAGTTTGAGAGAACGAATCATTGATACAGTTGTTTTTCCTTTCTCTTTAAATAGTATACTTTAGTTAATGTAACATGTGGTGGGGGGCGGGGCGGGGTATAGGCTTTCATCTTCTAAATTACCAACCTACATACCCTGCTTTTTTTGTTCTGGATGAAAAGCAACCAGACACTGAGCTCCGTAATCAAATTATGTCCGACGTACATGAGCTACGACAGCTGAACGCTGCCAACGAAGAGATACGTACACTGAGCCTGGTTCTACGCTCGGGCCACGAATAAAGAAAGGCACGCGGATGTCAAAATCATATGGCATGGATTTGCCCTTGACCAGTCCGAACTGCCCGATGTGGTAACCGTGGTCGGCGGTGTAGATGATGTAGGTGTTTTCCAGCTCCCCCGTTTCCACCAGCATGTTATACAGCTGAAAGACAGCATGGGGACAAGTCAGAGTGACTGTGATGGCCGAGATGACGACAGTGCGACTTCTCCCAAATCTTTTTTCCATTATTTTTATTTATTTTATTTTTATTTTATTTTTTTTTTAGCCGAGGCAACCCTTGGTTGACCTCACAGATTGCAAGGACCTTGTCAGTTTACAATCCCTTATTTTTTAAAAATTTTTTATGCCTGCAGCACCTGGCCTTCCTAGAGGGTCTCCCATCCAAGTACTAACCAGGCCCCACCCTGCTTAGCTTCTGAAATCAGACGGGATCGGGCTCATTCAGGGTGGCATAGCCGTAGACTCCATTATTTTTAAAAGGCAAGAGTTGCTTAAATAAGACCGACAAATACAAATATTATCCACATTTTCTCATAGCTGACAATCCTGGAAGGGACAAGTCCAATAATATAGTTTGAAAAGTAACATTTTGAATCTGGCACTTGCTACCTATTTGGGGAAAAAAAAAAAAAGAAACCCACAAACAACCTGTACCACCAAACTTGTAGATTTTACTTTGAAAAATCCACAGTTAAAGCAAATTTTAATAGCATTGCTCTTCTAGCTAGTTTTCAAGGGTTAAAAACAGGCTACTTCTGAGCTAGATCTAGCCGTTAGGCAGGTCTTGCTTGGCTTATGTTACATTTTAAAATTCATAAAATTTCAAATAAAATTTTTGTATTTCTGGATTATTTAAAAATTCAGAAGATCTGATGATGCTGGATCCATTTTTTTTTTTTTTTACTTTAAGCATTTAATTTTATTATTAGTTTCAAGCATTCAGTACATTGGTTAGACATTTATATAGTTTATGACACCGATTACCCACATTTGCATGTGGCAAAAACTAGCTGGCACTAGTAGTGGCTCCTGCTTTGGATGGGGCGCTTAATTTCAAGTTCACCACAAACCCCACCGTTTCCTATGGCCCTAAACTGGACCTGCTTTAGTTCCTCGCATTATTTGCTTAATTGCTGAAGGTGTTTGTAGGTGTCGGCCTTGACTTACGATGTTTTGATTTTTATCTCCTCTCTGCCCCTGGCTCCATAAGAACGGAGTCTGGAGAGGTGATAAGGCGAGACATGAGATAAAGGAAGGCTGATGAATTCACTAAACGCGTGCGCTCTCTCTCTCTCTCTCTCAATAAAACAAAATGAACAAAAAACAACAGCAATCACAACCAAACAGGATGAGCAAGATGGGTCTACGTAGGGGAAGCGGGACCGAAACCAGCCGTGGAGGCAAGTTCATGGGCTTACCCTTTCCACAGAGTCATCCACTGACATCAAAGTCTGAAGCCTTTTGCGATGCAGAACGTTTGTGAATTCCATGTGGATGGGCAGCATGGGGCCTGTGTACTGCATGATCCAGTGTTTGTCCATATTCGGTGCATAGTTATAACTAGGAGTTCTGAAAATAGCCAGAAAGGAGTTTTTATTATATATATTTTTGGTCATTTAGAGAAATATCTCAGGTTAAAGATTGTGAAATAATCATTTAAGAAAGAGAATTTAAACCCTGGTAAAATACTTTTCTCTCCCATATTTCTTCTTTCTATAAGAAAATCTGAAGTCTTCACCACCCCTAACAGCACACATCCTCTGAAGGTCTACGGATTCAAACTCATAAAATCAAGACCGGCAGCTAAAAATCTAATTAGCGCAAGTTCGTTTGGGTTCATTGAACAAAATGTGTAAAAACACATCAAGATGGTCATGGTAATGTCACAAGTCTACAGATAAAACAACAATGTAGAAGGGAGTATTCTCATGGTGGTGTTAACTCATAAAATTTTATTGCTAATTAGGCTATTAAATATAGTCACAAATAAGTTATGTGGAATGATGATGAATCATAATTTCAACACATTTTTTTTTTCCTCTTGAATTTACTAGGGCATTTTATTGATTACTTATGTGTCTAGTCTCCATGAGTTTTTCTCATTCCTAAACTAGTATATAGATAACACCAGTTTAATTGGGTTTGCTGGAATTATAACCAAGTCTCCTTCTGCAGTACCCATGCTTACTGCTAAAGCTATTCATTTCATAGCCAAATCAAGTAGAGGTGGAGGGCATGATTTTTGTTAGCCATGGGGAGTGGGTCCTATTAGGACAGATGAGTTCAAGCCTATATTTAATCTATTGCAGAAATCCAAGTGGTGTCTCAGTTCTTCTAGGAAATAGGTTTATTATCCCCATCTTACAGCTGTGAAAACTGAGGCTTAGCAAAATTAAACATTTCCCTCATATTAACAAATTTAGCAGGTGGGAGAACCAAGACTTGATTCCAAAGCACATCTGTTTTAACAAAATGAAAGAAAAGCGAAGTGAAGGAGGCTTCCTACCTCTGAAATTGCTTTTCATATGAATCTCAACCTTATAAACAGCCAATCTCGCCAACAATCAACAGTCTAATGTGGATTAGGAAATTTGATTATTGGTCTCTGTTCTGGAGAGGGTCCTACCAGGGAAAGATCATGCATAATGTTGACTGAAGGTGACCCTGTGGCATTTTTTTATATTATAAAACTACAGAAGCCATCAGTCACTGCAAGCCAGGTGAGTTCAGGAGCCTTGACCATTCGTGCCGCTGGTCCGCTGTGGAGTGAATTTCCCGTGGGATTAGCACGGAGTTTCTGAGACACAGGATTGTGCCCTGGGGCATTTCTGTGCACTGAGCTACATAAATGCCACCTGTTATTGTACATTTTCTTCTGCCTGTGGATTTTCAGAACCTCTCTTTTGATAGTCGAAAATGCCATTTTGGTACCGCTGGCCTTTTGGCATAAAAAGTTAGTCTGCTGGTCTGTGGATGCTGGTTAACTAGCAGAACCACAACAGCACAAAAGCCAATATAACAGTGGGCACAGAAGACTCATAAAAGTGGACCAGGTGTGCTCAGAGTGTAAGTCAACTACCTTTTAAAGAGACAGATTTATAGGGTGGGAGAAACAGGCACGGCTCAATTTGCTCACCTGTAAATGGTGAGCAAAAAATAATAGCACCTGTCTTAAAAAGCTGTTTTGAGGATCAACTTTATCTATTTATTGTCTCTCTATCTATGTATTTATATCTTCTTTATCATCCACCTCTATCTACCATCTATCTATCATCTATCTATCATCTATCTATCTATCTATCTATCTATCTATCTATCTATCTATCTATCTATCTATCCAGCCATCCATCCATCCAGCCAGCCATCCAGCCATCCATCTATCATCTCTACCACTTAAAACTGCCTAGAACAGAGGAAGCACATGAGTTTCCTCCATGAGCCAATAAACAAGCACATACTATATAAGTATCTGGGTTGAAAAAAAAAATCCCGTAGCATTAAAAAACAAACCAGCTCTTCAGGTATCACCTGCCATTCTTTTTAAGAGAAACTTTCAATATTAACTTTTTTCTGTTTACCAAGTAAATGACTCATAAACTCAACAGTCCCACTTTTGGACTGAAAGGGTTCCTCGTATGTCAGAGTAAACCATGGGCCATATCAGAGTCTTGCATCTCGGGAGTGTGCAGCAGGAAAGGACTTAAGCCCAGGTTTCTCCTTCCTCACTATTCTTCATGTTGCATGTCAAGTTACAAACAGGATTAGATTAAGAGGCTGAGGAGGAGGGAGGGGGCTTCTAAATCCTATTGGGAAGGGATTTTCGCCCTTTGGGGGTAGTTTGAGGTCACAGAAATATAGTGATTTGGTCACGAAAGGTCCCTAACCATTTGCTCATACGTGCCCTGAAAAAGAATATGGCTATAAAAGATTACTACAGGGTTTCTTTATAATACCTAAACATCCTCCCCGTACAGCCTTTGATGTTGGTTCGCCTTAATTTTAAAATAAATCTAGTTGACTTTTTTTAAAACCGCAAAACCTCAACACAAATAAAAATTACAATAGAGAACTGAAACGCAGTCTCACAAAGGGCAAATTATGTCTTCCACCTAGACGTGCCTGGCATGGCTCCACTGCGCTCGGAGTCACGGCGAAGGTGGCAGCAAATTACAAGCCTCAA
>NW_011888880.1:5038995-5042243 GCF_000151845.1 Pteropus vampyrus | reverse complement strand
GAGAGAGAGAGAGAGAGAGAGAACTTAAACTGCGTGTGCGTTACAGCCACATGGCCCGGTCTGGTGAGACTTTCTGTTGTCTGTTCTCTGTTCAGATATGTGTTTTGCCCAGAACCGTGCACTCCAGAGCTCAGACTCTCAAAAAAACCAACCAAACAAAAAACAAAAAAACAAACGAAATGGCAACCCTCAACCGACTACCCCAATATTTGAAAATGTTAGTTCTTCTCAGCAAGGATTTCTTGCACATTGCTTTGCTCTAGTCTTACTCGTTGGAATTCATGCCCAGCCCCCTAGACCACAGATCCCTTAGTCCACCACACAAGTTCAGCCTTCAGCATCAATGCCGATGCTCTCTGGCCTTTGATTCTCTTTCCGGGATTGCTTATTAGCATAACAGGAATAAGAATTCCTAAAGTCGATAATGTCACCTTTCTTTTTGATGGGTGGGTACTTTAGGAGACTGATTCTTACTGGCAAAGAAATAGTTTCAAGAAATGCATGTGTTGTAGATTAAATCCACACTTGGGAAATGCAAAGAACTTACAGCTCCTTCTTAGCACCGATGGCCTTTGCTGTCACTGGTGAAAAGAAACATATTTCTAGTGCGTTATATTTGAACGAGCATTTTCTTCATTTGGTATTTAGTCTCAAACAACAACAGAAAACCTAATGATCTAACTCTTAAAGGGTATTTGTAGCAGGACCATCGTTCGCTGAGAAATGAAATAGGTCTCAGTTCCCAGAATAAGCCAGTTACACAGATTTAAGACACACGCACTCAAAGCATTAAATTGGAAATTCTATACTTAATCTCCCAAGCCACACGATCTCAGCTTTCACTAAAATTGAACTTATTTAATTGACTTCATGGAGATATTCCCCACACGAGTTCAAATCTCTTTAGATAGGTAACATTGAACACATGCAGAGAATACCAAATGATCTCGATTATAGGTATATCATAGAACTAATCTAAAGAGTCTTCTAATGATGTTGCAAACTCCAATTACAAACTCATGCACAGGAACCACTTCTCACATTAATTGTGATGGCAATGGATACTGAGCAGGGCTGGTGGGAAGATCACTTGGGTCCGAGGGAATAGTTTTGACTCTAGATCTCAGAGTCTCGAGGAGCGTCTATCTACTTATGTGTCCTGGGCAAAACCATTTTTTAAAAATTGACTCTGGGCCTTCATTTTTTTCGATCTAACCATTTTTGGAATTATACTATCTTTAGGCGTCTTTTTAATTCATAAAACCGAGGAACTATTTTTATACTATTTTTAAAAATGTTTTAATATCAGCTAGTTGGTGGGGTTGACAGGTATCCTGCAACGAATTCTTACAGAGGCCGAGCTTGCCAGGCACCAGGAGGTAGAGATGAAACACTCTGTCCTGCCTTCAGGAAAGAGCGGCCTTGCATCTCTCTGGGACACCATTTACAAGGTAGTCTGTGTAAACGCTGCCCCCTGGAGTTGTGCGATTCGACTTCAGAGATGTGGATAAACAGCCAGGTGCGATGGGATGAGCAGGAAAGGATAGAGAGAAGGACTAAGTGGGAACACAGGAAAGGGAACCATCAGTTCTGCCCAAATCAGAACTTACGGAGAATTTAAAATTTTCTCATCTTCGAAAATATTTCCTTTTATGTATTTATGGGAGAAATGAAGTAAGGATGTGCAAATTCTTTTTAAGGCAAGACGTTTCTTTGCAACTTAACGAGTGTTTCGAAATCTCTGTTCGGAGGCTTTTAGAGAGGCTGTTTTTCATCTAACACACTGTGTTTATCCAAAAGCTCCACTTTCAAACGATTCTTGCAAGTTGGTGGACACGGGTTATTCTACGGACATGTTAGATTTCACTCAGACCTGGGTGTGCGTGTTCACACATACAGTCACGAACATGTCCAGGTGTGGAAAGAAAGAACTGCTGAACTGGAACAAAAAATATATATTTTAAGTTGCTAGGGGCATCGTTGGCAGGAAGGTGGTAAAGGAGCCTCGCAGCTTCCCGTGGTATCATTCAGAAGGGACTCTCCCTTCCTCTCGTGGCTTTTGTCAAAGATGCATAGTAACGCATCACTGAGGCCAGGAGAGAGAAGTGATGTCGAAGTGTGAGTGAGGATACGGCATTACTCTGAGGACGCTGGGGAGAGAACTTACTGAACAGCACAGTAGTGATACACCACAGCGAAGGGCTGTACGATATGGAGGGTCACGTGTATTATTATGATGGAGGTGCCCCTCGACTTCTCGGGGCGCCATGAGCAGCTGAGCCCCTCCCTGATTCAACGGGGCCTCCTGTCACGAGTGGCTGCTAATCCACTCATTCCTGGTTGGTCGGCATAACCTCTAGCCTCAGTCTGTAAAGCCAACAAGCCAATACTGGACGGGCTCCCTTCCTTTGTGGGGACGGTAAACACCGTGGAAACACGATACGTTTGCTCCAGGCTGAGAGGGTCAGATAGTTATAACCCATGGCCGGATGAAAGGCATCTGGATAATGCCGACCACCAAGGAAGGCGCCCCGAAGGAGAGTGATCACGTGACTTGGGTCTCCCCAGCAGGGCCGAAGCTACAGCTTCTTGCTCTGTGCCTCCTGGGCCTGCCAAGTAGTTCCACAAAGTGCTTAACTTCTTACAGTGCCTTGCTCGAGTGTGTTTGCTAATGTTTTCGCTAAGGAAACAGGCTACTCAGGAGCTCCGTGCACCACAATCGGCAGCTTGTCTTCAATTTGTCTCACTCCTTTTGTCTGTGGACAGAACTGTGAGCCTGGGCAGTCACTCACGGTGACAAGAGAGGCACACTGACACTCTCCAGCCCCTTCCTCCAGTGGCCACCGAGGAGACCTTTACAGCAGACGCCAGGAAGTCAAGGCTTCGAAGGCCCGTGGGAAGACACAGCAGATCTCCGCATTCCAGGCGCACCAAAGCCCAAGGCTTAGCAGCAAACAACCAGAGTTGCTCAAAACCACATGAATTTTCACTGTCTATGGCTAAGGTCGCTCCCTAATTGGCACTTGCCCATAGCACACATTTTGCACCTGGAAAAGATAACACAGCCCCAGACTGGTGCTCATCACAACGTAGGTCTTAGCTTGTCAAGAGATTTGTTGTGTCATGATGGGCAAGTATCAACTTGTCATTTCTCTAGCTGCTTCCCCTAAACCTTAAGTAGGACCGAATGAAACTGCACTTTTTGTGGGTCAAGAAAGATCAAATCAAGAAGAGCAGTGTTCATCTTA